>NC_090873.1:23576186-23578686 GCF_036669935.1 Montipora foliosa
AAACTCTTTCACGCCTTTGGGTAACTTCCACTGCAGGGGACTTAATCTTTGATGTGAGAATTTATGACAAAACCTGCGTTGTTTTGGTAGCTTATGCCACTCATAGCAAAGAACGGCGCCGCTAAGCGTCTCGAGCTTGAAGCCGGATTCGCCGGCCAAAACATATACAAAACATTTCAAGATCATTGTTTTACACCAGAAACCCATAAGGGTTGAAACGTGTAACGGCCCCTTGTGTGCTGGGTAACAAGCCTCTGAATGTTCAATTTGCTAAGTACCATATTTGGAACAACAAGAGCGAGGGGTTTCCAAATATGGTACTTAGCACTGAGACATTCAACCAATCAGTTCGCACTGAATATTCGGAAGCTGTGAACGCGCGTTACACGTTTCAACCCTTATGGGTTTCTGTTTACACTTAAACTGTCGTCTTTCATTCAGATTTTGCTTGTAAAAAAATTAAGGCCATTAGTCTACCTTTCTGAAACCTGTTCTGTCGGATCAGTCCCAAGAGATTTTTTCCACGTGAATGCCTACGCTAAGAAATCAATTCTCGGCAAACTATTACAAGCAAATGAATCACTAATAAGATGTCAGAATTAAATCAAATTAAATCATGTTCGATTCACTCACCAATACATGGCTGGTCCGATGTAAGGTACGATTCATCCACAGAACAATTCACTTGCTAAACTGTGCCGGGAAAACACGGCAAAGAGCGCGCTCTCTTTTCCTCCACATGATTGACAGAAGGAAGCAAATCGGTAGGTAGCCTCACTTCCGGCCAAGTGTGGGAGCCTGGTTACTCAGCTCAAGATGGCGGACAAAACATCGCAATATAAACAAAATTGACCGGATAAAGAAGTAGTCAAACTTCACTAAAGGTAAAAACTGCTTAGAAAATTAGGGGGTCTTCGTTTTAGAGTTTTTTAGGTCTTAGGGTCTTCGTTTTAGAGGTCTTCGTTTTAGAGACATCCCCTTGCCAAACCAGCCCCACAAAATGCATTTACATTAATTTTCCCTGAGTAGGCGCCTCCATAGCGTGTGAAAAGGACATGTTTATGGATAAAGCTACTAATTATTTTGTCAAAAGTTATTTAGTTTCAAATTCTGATCATTAATAAAACAAGTCTTGGTCTTCTCAAAAAATGTTATTCCTTCCTGTCTCTGTGATTTTTATAAATGCTGCATGCTATAAACAGGTATAGAAGAACAGGAAGCACTTATTTCTCTGTAAAGAACTCAGTAGTTTTGTTCTTGAACAAATATACATGTACCAGATGTAAGAGTTAAAATGTCATCAATGTGAGCTACAATACTGGTCAAAAATCTTGAAACACTTGTGTCTGTTTCCCCTTCCCCAATGTTGATTTGGGTATCACAGTGGTCTCAGTGCTTCAAAACACGCGTGGCTCAACATATGGGAGGGAGAAGGCACATTTCAGGGAGAAAAACAGTGTGAAGTAGAAATCTCAGGATTTTTTCAGACAATTCGAGAGAAACGGTGTCTGTTTCAACGATTTGTGGCGAGTATTGTAGGTCTCTGACAATCAACATGCTTATTTTCTTCTCTTATACATTTTTCAGTTTCTTCCTGCCTGAAGCCATTTCTTGAATTTATATTCTGAATACTGAGCATTTACATGGATGAGAAACAAAGTCCTGTTAATGCACGGAGCAAGAAGGAAATCACAACCCTTGCCCTCAAAGCACAATCAGACAGTGATGAGGAGAGAACAGACTGTGCTGGAAATAATTTATTGTAATCGTTACGTAATTAAATTTAATAATAATTGTTGTACGGTACTGTTTTACGGTACATTGAAATTTCCATGAACCCTTTCTGTAAATAATTTTCATATTACTGTTACCCTTTTGGTCAAAACATTTGAATTGATTTCAATGTTACAGGGCGCATGGAAATTTCCATGGACCCTTTGGGTATAGAATTTTTGAATTAGTCTCAATGTTACAAGGTACATGGAAATTTCCATGGACCCTTTCGGATAATAATTTTTGAATTACATGGTAGTCTCAATGTTACAGGGTACATGGAAATGTCATGGCATCTGACAGGATGCGGCGATGCGGATCCGCGTAACTCCCTAAAATCCACATCCTCCGCATAATTACGATATTTTCCGCATAAAACTGAAGAAATGACTGATATTAGTGATAAAGCAGCTGCTTACCACCCTCACAAACACAAAAGCCAAAGAGATTGACTATTTGGAAATGCTTATTTTCCTGAAAATTGAAGAAAACACGCCATTTCGTTCGCAAGATGAAAGTTCGTAAGCAGTTTCTATGCATTTTTCGGCAATGAGCCTGGATTCTAGTTAAACCGTTTTCATAACATACCCTAGGCTCGAAATTTGTAAAAAAAGATGGAAGAAGGTATGAAAATTTAGCCGCAAGTTATAGTAACAAATTAAATTGATCATTTGTAAAAGTAGGGAGAATCATTGCTATGGTTATTGCGACTGCGATGAAGTTGTAC
>NC_090873.1:23588686-23598686 GCF_036669935.1 Montipora foliosa
CGCTTCCCGTAAATAATGCATTAGCATAAATTACAGAACACGTGGTCGAGCGAATTGTAGCGACCACGACAGTGTTGTATTTTAGGTAGCAAGTCGTGTTATTAAAATGTTATAAATAGTCGATGGAGTACGGATCCACTACAACCTTCAAAATCTGAAAAAAGAGGAAGTGATTTTTTGATCTTGGTAGCACTTTAATAAATAAATTTTGTGTCCACGAGTGAAAACGGCAATTCCTCTTTCTAGCGAGCTTTCCCGCACGAATGTTCTCTATTTTTGACATGTTTTTGGCCACGTTCGATATATCAATACTCACACATGGCTGCGAGTCTTTATGGTTAATTTAAACATTGTTTTGTTTACAAATATCCATTGAGACTTGTGGGACAAAGAAAATAGAACTGGGCCGTAAAATGTGACCATAAAACCTTTTATGCACACAACAGGATGCGCAGTGCAATACTGGGGAATCACCTAAATAAATGAACTGAGTAACTTGAAATCACAAACGATCTGGCTTTACACTAGGCGAGCCAAATTAACCTAAACGAAAAGAAAGGACAATTAATATGTCAGCCACATTCACAGGTCTATTAAATTGTCACTACCCAAGTCAAGCAAAATGATCTGGGTTTCTAACGTACATAAATTTTCCAAAAGTCACCGGCAGATAAACCCTCGAAATAATCATCGCATTCAAACCTGCCCTGAAACGTGCCATTATAACCAAGCAGCCATTGCTGCGCAGCTGCGATAAATACAGTGTGATTATATAATCTGTCTTCAGCCAAGTTTTAAAACCCCCATTTACCAATTGTAACTTTGACTTTGCCGTTCTCTTTTCCCCACCGATCACAATTTTTGGCTAACGTAGAGTCGTCGTCATCCATTTTGACAAATGAGCCACAAGAATCAGGCTTATCGTCCGTGTGACCGCAGAGGTACTGGACGACAGCTTCACCCGAGCTGTTAGCAGCAGTGATGATGTGAAACGTGCGCCCTGGTTTCTTTTTCTTGCAGTGGAATCTCAGTTGAGCGAAATTAATGTGTGTTCTCAGCTCTTTAATGGCAGTTTTTGTGAGAAGCATATGACTGCTGGCTATTCCACGGTATGAAGTCTTGAGTGGCGCCTGAGTGGGTGGTGTTGAATCCTGCATCACAACTTTGGAGACAAGCAGCCAGCCCCCTGGAATCAGAGTAAAATGTCAGGCTTTTCCTAAACCTAAACACCTAATAAGACATGTCGAATACACTTAACACGTTGTACAGCCACCCCATGCTCTAAGCGTTAATTCACAGTGGGGACGAAACTACAATTCTCCTTAGTGTTTACCTCAACTAGCCTGCAAAACTACCAAAACTGATAAATTGCCCCATACAGCGAAGACTGACGTCTCTAAACCAAAAGAGTTAAATGACTATTGGAATTTACAATTCGAAAATTTCTTTTCCTTTTGTAACTTAGTCTTGCAGGCGATCATTGCCACATCCATCTCTTTAAACTGATACGATGTAGAAGAATGTGCTAGATCCTGGCGTGTTGTCTTCATTATCGTTCTGTTAGTGTTAAGTTTGTTTGTTTTAAATACCCTTTTTTTTGCAGGCTGTGTTTTAGCGTCGCTCGTTCTTTGTTTCTCAATGCATGATTTTTTTCATTGAACCGTCAATTACACCCACAGTTTTTTCGTTTTGCATAAACTAGTATCAATGTATATAACTTGAGTATTTTCATTTTGAGTTCCATTTCGCATTTGGAGTGACGCTACCCGTGGTCCGCTATTTAGCTGTCTGAGTCTAAGTCTTTCCGCTCAAAAAGCAGGTTTTCTTCACTTAAGTTTGTAATAGTCGTAACAATGTAAGTATCGACATTTCCGGTTAGTGTCGTTTCTCCTTACTTTGCCAAACCTATCTATTCGTTAATTGATTTTGTCACAGTTTTAGGCCGCATTGTAAAGTGAAATAAAAGTTGGGAAGATAATCGCCATCTAATTGCCCAACTTAAACAATTATAAAGGAAAGCCACCAGTTAAACTACGTGTGTCCTGACTTCTTGTAGGGGACCATTTTGCCTTTAAGGCGTCCATCCAGAGACAAATAGCCCTTTCCCGGTTAGTTTTTCTCATTTGCAATTACAAATCAATCGAAAGTCGAATTGCAAGGCAAGTTCAGGTTGAAACTACACAAATAGCCCGAAATTTGCCTCCCTACATGGTCGAGAATTATATGTAATGCAAGTGAGGGAAAGCCTAATCGTGTGCTAAAAGGGCTATCTCAATACAGAAATCACTACATTTGAGTTAGTGTCTCGTTTTTCGCAAGAAGGTTAGTGGGGATAGTTCTGGTTACATAAAGCGTTAGTTAATGGTTAGGCAAGGTTTTTTTTCAATATCTTACCTCAATCCGTATATGTTCATATCACAGAAAACTTCGAAAGGTGCTCCATTACTGGTGGAGGTGTGGATCCAGTACTCTCCGCTCCCATTATTGCGCTTGATGTCCTTACAAGACTTTGCTAGGGTTCAGAAATATATTGTTACTGGAGAACGCATTAAGAAGCAGCCGTGCTATTGACATACTAGACGTATTACTTGTCATTTTCGCAGACTGGGACTTACCTTTTAGAATGGTTCGTAAATAAAAGAAAACAAACAAATAGAAATGCATTCGAGCGGTTACTTGAAAATGACCATTCTCCACACCAATGCGTAATTATTAAAGGTACAGGGCTTATTAGTATTTCAAAGTCTGACCTCGATGTAAACTCAATCCAAAAATCATGGAATGAAAATTATCACGTGACACAAATGCTTGTAAAATGGCCTTCCCGTCAACCGGAAATTCGATTGAACAGATGCAAATTTTTTAAATGGTGACGTGACTGATTTGCGAAAAGTTCCTTTCCAGGTATCGAAAACTATAAACTTCTGAGTACTAGTTCGGATGCTCTAACACTTGGCTATAATTCGAGACTCCTAGGAGCTTGGCCACGAAAAGAACGCTCAGGGGGAATTTTCTCGCGATACTACTAGGACTGAAGGTTGTCCAAACCAGTGCACTCTGCGGGGGTGGGTTTTGAAAGGAATCACTGTGACCGAAACTTGTTAATCTCGTTGATGAAACGAAGAGATTATATTTTTCAATGGTGGACTTAGGGATAACGGGAAATTCCGGGTGCTCCTTTCCAGGAATCGAACTTACGCCCTAGTTCACTGCTAGATTAAAGCCATCCGCGAACTGCAATTGTAGCTATCGACATGGTTCATAGGTAAGGTAGATCGACTTGTAAAATTTTAATTTCTTCTGAACATTCTAGGAAGTTTACGTAATGTTTACTGCCTAAACCATCGTTTTTTTCTTTTTTCGATTGCTTCAATCTGATTTGCGTAAAAAAATGAGTCGGTTAGTATCAGTTGACAATAATTTATGTACTGGTTTCGAAACAATCTATACTATACTGAGTTAAAATGGCTACAAACATTCAAACTTTCGAGGGCGATTTGTTTAAAAAGTTCTCCCATATAAACGTCTTTAGAACTAGCTTATAAATGGGCTGATATTTACGGACACTTAGTAGGCGACTGGGGAAATGGTCACCAAGCAAAACGTAAAAATAAGTACTTAAAACGCTGAAGGGAGGTTTGAATATAAAGCATCAAATACAACAAAGAGACAGGGATGAGACAAACTGAAGAAGGAATTAAATTGGTTGGATTGGGGGTTTTTGAAAACTGTTACAACCTATCAGTTTTTCCAAGAAATGCATTAGGTGATGAGATGGTATTATGAAATGAATCATATCTGATTCATTCCTAACGGGACCCATTAAACCCACAACTGACCACGTCCCAACGTCAGTGGCTTCATTAGCTCAGTTGGTTAGAGCAGTCTCGCACCGGCAATCGCCAAGGTCACGGGTTCAACCCCCCTTGTTCCGATAGTAACAGAAACATAAATTTTACTCTAAAATGAGACCGAGCGAAGCATTTTGCACACTTTCGAATCTCCTTCTGATTGTTCATCACGATACGGAACATTGAGTGGAAGATTCCAGCGCAGCGCCACCATGGCACTTCTCTTTGGTCTATGACACCATTCTTAATAAATATATGGGCTGTTGACTTGCCTCACAATATTGGTGTGTCTTTGTCAAAGACTATGTCTTTCAGCATAATGAGTTTTTGGAGCAGGGAGATGACCATTTGTCCTTCTAGCATAAGCAGAAAATCATGCCATGGGAAATGATTTGAGACGACAAGCGAAAATCGTTTAAGAATATACAGTCGGCGTCCTCTGCTCAAAACCCATGACAATGACCGTACATGCAGGATTAAACAAATGTGGTGTACCAGTACTTTAAAATATAAATTTTGAACTCTCATGTATGTTGCTGTTGTAATTATTGACCGGCCGTTGCCCGTATGATTAATTAACACATTGATTAACACCAGTCACCGACTGTTCCCTAGCTCTAACTTTCAGACAGATAGACAAAACAGTTCATCTTAATTTATTACTCTAACGTCATAAAGACCAGGTTTCTAACACCAAGTTTACCTTTGCAAAATCAATGGGAAGGTGAGATTCCAACTTTGTCGTCTTTTAAGAGTGGACTTACATTTTGGGTGTCTTGGTTATAACTGGATTTGGCAGTTATACAAAGCAAAGGCTTATTCCAGAAACTGAGGTGAGAAGGAAGCTAAGCTGGTCAAAGGGTCTCCCATGGCTCACGTTCATTCAAATTATACGGCGGGAATTTTTTTTTAACTCGCTCCCTCCGATGATAACTTGCTCGAAATTTTAGGGCCGATTTACACGGTACGACTTTGTCGCATGCGACAACGGCTTACGACAGGCCCACGACATAATTTACGATTGTTGTGTACGTCAGAAAAAATGTCGTAGCATTTTAAAACATGTTTTAAAACGCTGCGACAATCGTAAGTTATGTCGTAAGCCTGTCGTGAGCTTGTCGCATGCGACAAAATCGTATCGTGTAAATCGGCCCTTACGGGGATCTTTGCTGACGTCATTGCTTACAATTTGTTTCAATAACATACGACTTTGCTCGCAGAAGGCATCGTGTTATTTACATATTGACGTTAAAAGGTAAAATAAATTTAAACTCAGTTAAGTCTCCAATTTTAAGCCTTTTAGCTTTGATAACGAGTCAGTATTGTTATTAGCCATCAAAAACTGACCAATTCTTAGGCGGCAAATGCGATAATGATCCCCGTACATTCCTTGTAAAAGTTCGAATTTTTAAAGCATCTTTGCTCGGAGATTATTTGGTAGGACATTGGGATTCATTATGCAATGGATTTTCAATACATGTATTCAGTACTTCATTCTTAGCTGACCGTGGTTAGAAAAAGATAGCTTTGTGTTAATGAGGCAAAAACCGGAGACAAAAATTAATTTAATTCCTATATTCAGAGAGAATGCGCTTAAAAATGGGATTCTTACCTGAACAGTAAACGCAGCCTCTAGCGACCACGCTCCTAATGGTCGTACCGTTGTCATATTCTCCACTTACGGAATAGCAGTGACTGTTGCCAATAGGAAAAGGATGATCACACGTTATCTCGGTTTGCTCCTGTTCGCAATCACTCCATGTGCTTTCGCCGATACACTGATAACACTTTATGGCAACTAATTGGAAATTAAATGTAAACTGATTAAATAGGAATTGTCAAGATTACAAAACGAAGGAGTTGATTTTGACTCCACCGAAATGATGACATCATCATCATCATCATCATCATCATCATCATCATCATCAACTAGGAGCAGTCACTCGCCTCCCACCAATTTGTCTCGGAACGAGAAAAAAGGGACGTCTGAAAGAGTACATTAGGGAGCTTACGAAACGAGGACGACGACGGCTTCGAGGACTTCATTTAAAAATACAAGTTCGCGTTATTCGTATCACTACGAAACTATTTCATGTAGTTTCGCGTTAAAAATGTGTAGTAACTGTCCAGGAATTAAACTGGTATGAGTGGGTTGGAAGCGTAGAGAGAGAACTGAAAATTCATCGTCATGTGCTAACGTCCTCCACAGAACCTTGAATTTGGTCATTTCACGTCGTCATTTAGGAGATGACGGCAAAGAAATGTACCAAACTGTAAAACGCACGTGCAGAGCGTGCAGAGCTATTGTTTTTGCTCACTAAACCTATTGTTTTGTAGCGTCGTCGTTGCCGTCGGCGTCGTCGTTTCGTAAGCTCCCTATTGTTTCGAGACGCCTTTCAGGTTGTCCTTCTCTCACGCGGATTTCGGAATAAAAATTAATCACAAGAGCAGCAAAGAGCATTATACATTAACTAACTATTCAGCAAGTGAAAAAAGAAAAAGAAAAAAAAGAAAGAAAGAAGATTAATGTTTTTTAGTTCACTTCAATATTAGTCTGTCTAATATCTCGTAACTTTCGCCTTCGTTTTGACAAGTACAATTGTCTTGTTTCATGTGCCAAAGAGACCCCAATCAAGGGGCGATTTGGTGGTGCATGCTTTATTTCAGTTTTAGCTGAAAGGAGTCGGCTGAAATGCCTTATCTTTTTTCGAGTCACCCGATATATTTGTCACCTCTCACGTTGTCTCCAAATCATAGTTGAAATAATCACCGATGGAAAAGAGAAAGTTTTTTTCGTTCACAGCGTGAATAGCTCAATGCCTTGAGTTTGGCTGGCGTGCATTCTTTCTTGATCTCTTTCGTCAGCGGCAACTTCTGAAGGCTGTACTCAAGAACCGGAAATTTGCGATAATAAATGACAAATTCTGTAAAATACGTCTTATACGGATTTCCTCGTGAAACAGAATCCACGCTTTTTCAACGACACAAACACTGCTCCCAGCAATGAAATTATTCTCGCGATACGCGAGATTCCGTTTCTCGCGTACCTTGAGGGACTACGATGGAAAACATCATGAATAATTCGAAGGAGGAAAATTTTAAGGAAAAGCCAGCTGGGTTTGGTCTTGCTTATAACATCGAAATCACAATCGTCTCATTTTTAAAATATTGCTAGTCAAAAAGCTTTTAGCAAATAGCAATGCTTGGGCCAAAATGAATTGAAATTCTAAGGTTAAGCTTTAAGGTCTCTGTTAATTGATGTAGATAACAAAGAATCCATTACAGTTCTATTGTTTGCCTTGAAGGGAATTTTCGAAAGCTTTAGTCCAACCGAGCGCCGACATGAATCCTGAATTAATTGAGTGGTGCTTGATCGTGAAAAAGATAAAGAGCAAAGTTGGACCAAAAATTGATGATATTAGAGAGAACAAAAATGAATCGGTGAAGACGTTTTCAAGAAAGTAACATGTGGACGGGGATGCAGTAATTGTTTCTAACGAGGTGTTACATGAATACGTCTGAAGAGAGTTACAACAATGCCATACTGACATAACCGACTAAAAGTGGCATCAGTCATTTTAAGGCAAACCAGTCATAATGAGTTAAATCTATAGAACTGAGGATACTATACAATTTAGGGACTCACCTGACAAAGCCATTGAATGTAAAAGTAAAGAGGCGAATAGAAACAAAGAATTCATGACCTAATGGATAATCCACACGCAGAATATTCTGTTATCTCCCTTGCTTTATCTTTCAATTCTAGCGTGACCCTTAACATGATGTCGGCCATCTGCTCTTTTTTTTTTTTTTTTTTTTTCAAATTGAGACTGGGAACGAGATGAATGAAATCAAGCGTGAGTGCCGTACTTCAGCTGTGTCATGAGATCTACCAAATCTCTCAAGCCCTCGCAACTATCGTATTAAGCCGGTTAATGGTATTAATATAGCGCATTTTCTATTTACAGATTCAAATGCGCTTTAAAAGTAATCACGATCTATGGATGTTGCCGAGTTGCATTCGACGCTCCAACTTTGCTCGATCAAACATTGTTCAAGGGTTTTTGGCAGTAATTTATTCTTGAAAAAACCAATGCGTTGGTAGGTATCATTCCAACTCACCAAATTGGCAACCCTTCGATCTCCCACCCATCGATGCCCAGCCCCACTTTGCCATGGCCTGTCGATTGCGTTGGGCTCTTGACTTTTCGCTTTTAAAAAAAGGTTAAAACGTGAGTTTGCAAACTGACCCTGGCTCATTCTCATTCTCACAATCTCCTTATTTAATCGAGGGTGTATCTTTCAGTAATAAATGTGCAACAGTATGGAACATACCCTTCTCTACTTGTTCTCTTGAGCAGTCACAGTCACAGTCGTTTCCGTCCTCCAATAGCTCCAGTACCATAGGCGCCAAGAGCACTTTTCATTTACCGGTGTCACGGTTAGCGCCATATTTTCAAATTTAGCGCCAATATCTACCGGTAGCTTGTTTGGATGGTGTTTTCCCGTCACTACCTCAGCACTCACTCACAGCCAGACAGCCAGACGCGCATCGAACTTTGTTTTGTGAGTTGGCCAGGGCTTTGGGAAAGTTCAAGATCGTTTTTAAGCAAGCAAGCAAGCTTGGACGAAAATCCTTCTAATATATATAGGAGTTCATATACCTTGAATCTACAAGAAAGGGTTACGTTTTTGCAAAACGTTGGCCGTGTAGCACTTATATTTAAACAGACTTACCTATTAGAGGGCAACGTGAAGTGCTAGTGGGTTCAATTCCCACCCTGGTCAGAGTTTTTCTCTGTCCTTGTGTGGGCCCATTTCCATTAGTAGGGCTAACGCTCACATGGTTCATATGGGGTAGAAACCTAGCACTTCATTAATGCACGGAGCAAGAAGGAAATCACACCCTTGCCCTCAAAGCACAATCAGACATATGAGGAGGGAACAGACTGTGCTGGAAATAATTTATGTCTTATATGGCAATAAGGATTGTTACGTAAGGATTGTTAAATTTAATAATAATTGTTGTACGGTACTGTTTTACGGTACATTGAAATTTCCATGAACCCTTTCTGTAAATAATTTTCATATTACTGTTACCCTTTTGGTCAAAACATTTGAATGGTTTCAATGTTACAGGGCGCATGGAAATTTCCATGGACCCTTTGGGTATAGAATTTTTGAATTAGTCTCAATGTTACAAAGGTACATGGAAATTTCCATGGTCCCTTTCGGATATAATTTTTGAATTACATGGTAGTCTCAATGTTACAGGGTACATGGAAATGTCATGGCATCTGACAGGATGCGGCGATGCGGATCCGCGTAACTCCCTAAAATCCGCATCCTCCGCATAATTACGATATTTTCCGCATAAAACTGAAGAAATGCCTGATATTAGTGATAAAGCAGATGCTTACCACCCTCACAAACACAAAGCCAAGAGATTGACTATTTGGAAATGCTTATTTTCCTGAAAATTGAAGAAAACACGCCATTTCGTTCGCAAGATGAAAGTTCGTAAGCAGTTTCTATGCATTTTTCGGCAATGAGCCTGGATTCTAGTTAAACCGTTTTCATAACATACCCTAGGCTCGAAATTTGTAAAAAATGCAAGAAGGTATGAAAATTTAGCCGCACGTTATAGTAACAAATTAAATTGATCATTTGTAAAAGTAGGGAGAATCATTGCGATGGTTATTGCGACTGCGATGAAGTTGTACAAAACAAAATAGGAGCCCGCAATACGTAGTGTGTAAAAAACCGCTGAAAATGGTGAATGGATCGAGGGAATGGATCGTGGTTCAACCGTAACACAATTTTGCTACATATCTTCAAATTGAAACAAAATTCATGGACAAGAAACAAAATATTTTTTATTGCTTTATTTCTTTTAGCAAAAGTTTCGGCAAAATGCAGATTACCAACCCTTCTATTTTAACGGTGAATGCTGGTCGCAAATTGGCGACTCGGCCAGATCAGGGAAAAAGCGATTGTATTGGTCGCAATTTCGAGTCCTGATTTACTATAAGCATGTAAATACATAGGACGGGCCTAATTATTATTTCCATAAATGTTTAAATTTCCGCATAATCCGATGTAATTTCCGCATAATCATTGCATGTTTACGCATAATATGGCCAAAATTT
>NC_090873.1:23618686-23621186 GCF_036669935.1 Montipora foliosa
CGCATTCTTGATGGAAGAACTGCCAATTCGATGAGAGTTTGAACGCACGGTTTAACATTGTCTTTAGTAGAGAATGTTTATACTTAACGTCAACAGGGCTTTGGTAATGCAATAAAAGACCAGTATCGGTTGGTTTCACATAGACCTTCGTATCTAGTCCTGGACCATTTCTGATGATCACCATACCAAGAATGGGAATATTGCCGTTGTCTTCGAGTTTCATTGTGAAGCTAAGTGAGGGGTGTATTTCATTCAGTGTTAACAAGAATTCAGAGGCAGATGAAACATCGGGCATTTTGCTGAGGGTGTCGTCGACATAGCGATTATAGAAAGCAGGCATCTTGTTTTGTTTTTGCAATTTGTCCTCGATATTGCACATAAACGTATTTGCCATTAGTGGCCCGAGGGGGGAGCCCATGGCAACCCCGTCCACTTGCTCATACAAATTTACTTCGAATTGAAAGAGCTGGTTTTTCGTAGCAATCTCTAACAGCTCTATAAGGTCAGTTTTTGTGATGTTAAGGTCATATTCTTTATTAAACCAGTCGTCTTTGGAAGCTTTCTCCCCTAGGATTTCGATTGTTTCATCCACTTGTACCTTTGTGAAAAGAGACGAAACATCGTATGACACTAAAATGTCCTGTTCGCCGATTTCCATCTTATGAAGGTCATCAGCAAACGAGAAGATGTCATTAATGGTTTGGTCGTTGACGGACAAAGGTTTTAGCTTTTCATCAAGCCACTTAGCAAGCTTGTAGTTGTAGGTTCCTGTTGCTGACAGGATCGGATGGACCGCTTCAACTGTCTTAATAGTAAATGACTCTGTAAACTGCTGAACAGGAATCTACTGGAGTCTCAGTCACTTTTTTTGAAACTGAGAGCTACGCAACATAGTCATTGAACCTAGAAGGTTGCCTTATTACTCTGGGGAAGGCGATGGCACAGGCAACTGCCTTTGTTCTGGTAATGTTGTCTGTACACTGTTGCCATTGTTTGAAGGCTGCATTTCAGTGACTTCATCTGACTTGGAAAACGGTTTCAAAATATTTGGATGTCTGAATTAGTTTTCACCACACAGGATCTGTCTGACAACTTCTCAAGACAGGTACCCATTTTCCAGGTCTGATTTTCCTCTTAAGTGGTAAGTCTGACATCTTGTCCTGTTTCTATTTCTGGTAGGTCGCGAAAAGAGCGATCATGGTACTACTTAGCTTTACGTCTTTTCAACTTTACCTTTTCCGTAACATTTTCTGGAACCTTGCGGTACAGTAAATATGTAGCTGTGGGTAGTAAGGCTCTTGTGCAGGCAGACATCAACCTTTGAGTTGGACTTGTTCCAAGCGACTTTGTTGATGTGTTTCTTTGATCCAAGAAGACTACCCAAGGATCTTTGTTGTCCTTGGATGCTCTTTCGATTTAGGACTTGGCAGCTTTGACTACAGACTCCACTTAAGCTTTCCCATTTGCCCTGTGATGATGTTGGGAGGATGATACATGGAGAAATTCCCAGTCACGTGAAAATTGTAAATGACTTTGTAAATTGGCGCTCATTGTCCGTTACTAGTATATCAGGAATGCGATATCTGCTGAATTGTTGCTTGAAAAATTCAATCACACAGCTTGATCTCTTGCAGTTGTCTCATTTCGATAAAACCTGAATAGAAGTCTACAGGCACTAAGTACTCTTTGCCAAGGAAGTTTGAATTGGTCGGAAGTGACTCGACTGCATGGACGGTCAGGAAAGTGATGGCGTTGCATTGGACACTTCTGATTCTTGAATTGAAATTAATTGCAGATTCAACATTGTTTGATATGGTCACGCACTTCATCATTCATGCCCTGTCAGAAAACAGTGTCTCTAGCTTAAGGAAGGCAAGCTTTTACTCCTAAATCGCGGTAGAAGTATTCTTGTCTTCGGTTCACGTCTTATCATCTGACAGATGACTACTTTTGAGCCTTTAAATAAATCGCCGTTGTGTACGGTATGCTCATCACGATAAGACCAGTACTCTCTGGGGTTGGCGGTTGGTGGTTGGCGCAGTGGTAAGATCTCTGCCTTCCAACCCTAAGGTCCCGGGTTCCATTCCCGGTTCTGCCGAGACTGGAATATTTGGCGACCTTCTTTCCCGCTAAAGTTCACTCAGCTTTCCATCCTTCCGAGGTCGGTGAAATGAGTACCAGCATGCATGGACTGCTTAGAATCGGCTGCAATTTGCGCCTGTATATGCTTCCAGTCCGCTGGGGGCAAATTGATCATTGTAAAGCGCCCTTGAGACGTTAGTGATAAGGGCGCTATATAAATGCACCACTTTACTTTACTTTACTCTCGGATGTTGATTGGGACTTGATATTTCTGCATAGACGATCCTGTCAGGATTGTCCTCTTTAAGGTTTGAAAGGTGTCGTCTTGACCTGTACAACGTTGTAACTGTTCCAGTCTTTCTGGTGTCACCATAGAGGCTTGCATTGGGCCTAGGCTCTCTACCTCCAAGGACAATAC
>NC_090873.1:23628686-23636186 GCF_036669935.1 Montipora foliosa
CTTTAACTACTTTTCCTGAGTCTTTGAAAAGGAATCCTACCATAACCAGTGCATCTTACCGTCCACTGATGATAATGCAGCATACTCTGTTCATATGAGCCCACCACTTAATTTCACAGACTATTGCCAAAGTAACCCCTGCTGGAACTGCGAAAATGGCGCGTTCGATTCTCTTAAAATAAATATACTCCGTACTCTGGTAGTTAAGGCGGAGAGACAGCCATAAGCCAATAGGGACCTTAAGAACCGACGACGAGTTCGTGGACAACGACGACCAGAAGTGTAAATACACCTCAAGTGCCCTCTGCGCATAACAACACTGTTGCAATTTTGCCGTCGAGGAGTTAACGTAAGTGTTTTTGTCTCCTTTCTCCATATTTTATGGCTCCGTTTTAAATATAGGCCATGTAATTAAATTTGTTCTCGTTTTATGTTTCTTCGAAGCTGTTTTTTTTCGCTTTAATTGAAAGTTCCTTTCATTTTACATTGTATTTGTAGAGTCGCAAGCATGAAAAGATGTCTCAAGGCGGGAAAACAACAAAGAATATGTACGTACAATAATTTGCATTCTTTGCAGCGAATTTTATTCTTTTGGAGTAATCTTGTTAGTAATCAAATGGCATAGTAGTTTGTTTCGTGCATGCTTTGGTTTCACAATTTCAAATACATTTGAATTCAATGTTGATCTCTGATTTGATTTAAGGTGGAGGAGAAATACTTTAGTAAATATTATTTAATATTATTTATTACTTGATCACTTCCACGTTGTATGTACTAGAATTCATTTATATTTCTACCCCTTTTTCGAATTCATAGTAATTGTCACTTTTGTTGGTCGGGTAGTTTTATTCGTAATAAAAAAACTAAATATTCGTCAACCATTTTACTCCAATCTTCGGTTGATTCGCCGGTTCAGTGTTCATTTCACATTCTGCTAGTCCATGAAAGGATGTCTTTACTTTTTTCGCAATGTTAAACTTCTTCTGAACTCTTTTCAGAAACAGTCAATCATAATGGAGTGAGAAACATGATATCCTCCTTTGTCGGGAAGTTTTTGTGTTACAACCCTTTCAGCATCTCTACAGGAGCAAAGAGAGGGGTGAGGTGTGGGCAAAAATTGCTTTCAATTTAAGAACCAGTCCACGTAACGTTCAAGTAATTTTGGAAATGGCCAGATACAACCCTACCTCAAACTTTGCATGCTGAAAGGTATTCATGAGTAAGTAATCAAATGGCCATCAATTAGTCTCCTTAATGATATGTGGTCACGTGACAGCTAATTAAAGTTTTAGCCCCTTGGAACCATTTTTTTTAAGATAAAATTTTCCAATAATGGCTAACTTGTTATGTCTCTTGCCAACACACAAGCAACAGTATCTTCAATCAATTTACACTACATTACTGTTCAACCCTTCTACTTTATAAATATGCTTGTCTTTTTTCCAGGGTCTTCTTAACAACAGAGAAACAATTTCAAGCAAAGATGATGGTTTAACAGTGTTGAAAAAGGGGCATTTTTGGTTAATTTCAATGGAAATAATTTGCTAGAAGGATTCTGAATTTCTGAATGCTACCTATATAAAAATAGAGCCAAAGGGTTGTAGTTTTAATAAATATAAAGAAATCTGCGGGCAATGTACTTTGAGGTGCAAAACGAAAGAGCTAAAATCTGGGTATTATCTCAATTAACATCTTCACTAAGTGGCTGATAAAGACTAGCGTTCGTTCTCAAGAACTCAAGAATAAATTATACCTTTGCAAACGCAAGCTGGTCGCTAGAGTATGTAAAAATTATCATATGGACTACTCTAGCCTTCGTGTTCGACAAAAAATGATTTTCTTGACCTGGATGACAAGCGTTTGCCCACCCCTCCCCAGATAGTTATCCGGCAGTGCTGTTGTAAGCAAGACCTGGTGAGGAATTTTTGTTGTTGTTGTTGTTGTTTTTTGTTTATTGAAATCTATTACTAAATCAAAGTAATGCAACACATTAACACTGTAAATGGACTATATAAACTCTGAATTTGCAAGGAAGCATGTGTGTGCGTAACACAGGGTGATCGCTTCACTTCAAGCAACACCTATAAGAGCATCGCATTCTCCATCAATTTCATCAATGTTATAAATTACGAAAAAATGCAGTTTTAATTCATTCTGGAAAAGTTGCTTTTAAATTATTTTGCTTAAATAACAAATGCGACTACCCTGATTCGGAAAAGATAAACCAAGTTTAACTTAATTTATCAGTTTCATCTTATGAACAATTCGTCTGTTCGATTGTGCTTGAATACATGCTTCTCAAAGAAGCATTTTGTTACCTTGAAACAGACCGAAAAACGTCTATATACTTAAAAAATACTTGTACTAACACCGCTGAGAACGAAATTATGTAAGTAACTACAAGAATAACCAGTTTCACAAGCAATATTTCCTAGTATGTCGCTCGACTTACCTGGGTAAACAGACTTCCGCTGGCCCAATTAATTAAAATGCTCAAATAATTTGATTCCGTCCAGTCCAAATCCTCGATGTTTATCCCGCTAGATTAATATTGAGATGTGACTTCCTCGTTTTTGCCAGATAATTGATGCCATTTAACTTTTATGTCCAAGGAGTAATGTGTTAAGGCTCGAACGCACACTACGGTTGTAGACTTCTTCCACGCGAACAGGTGTTCCATTTCTCTCTTTACAGAAACAATGCAGTTTAGCTGCTTAATGTTCAACTCACAATATCATGGAGCTTAAAGGAAAGATTATATGCTTCGAACATGAAAGCAAAATGGATCAAAACCTTACCAGCGAGGCAAAATGCTTACCATCATCTAATTTGTTTGGATCTAGCCGATCCATGCATTTGAGGGCAACCCTAAAAGCAGGAATCCGGAATCCGGAATCACAGTCATTGTTTTACCAATACAGAGAGCAAAAACTATCCTAAATATTCATAAAAGCTAACCTTTAGCCTAAAAACGTTTTTTTAGGCCTAATTAGGCCTAAGGTTAGCTTTTATGAATGTTTAGGATAGTTTTTACTCTCTGTATTGGTAAAACAATGACTGTGATTCCGGATTCCGGATTCCTTGTTTTAGGGTTGCCCAGCATTTGATGGACAGCTGATGGCTCGTCAATTTCGGGAACAATAGTGCGAAAAATGAAATCAACGGAAATAAATTTAAACCGTTGAACTTGTCCCGTTTTTGCTAAGGACTAGCATTTAGGGCGTTAACTGATGGGTGTTGATTTAATATGGAGACGTGCAGCTTTGGAGAAATTCTCGGATCAAACTGTGGCCAAATCATCCCTCTGGGGAAAGATACTTTTGTGGACGAAATTATCTCGCTTGAGTATTGCAAAAAAGACATTCTCGGGCATATGAAACAGTTGCAACTTAGTCGCTCAGAAATAACAACAGAGGCCGAGTTAATTCTTTGTAGAGCAGGTAAGACTTTTTTCTTTTCATTTCAGATGTGTCGTTGATAAACTATAAATGTCCACAATAAAACAAACATTATCTTGTTTTCTTCCAAAGGAATTTTCAAATGTTCACAAGAATCGTTTAGCACATACAAAATATGTGCACAACACAGGCACGGTTTGGGAATCGGTTGGCGAGGGAAAAGAAAGCGCTGCCAGGTACCACAAGAGCTATCGAATCACAAAGAAAACCCACCCATTGCTGACCGAACAATCGACAAGAAACACTCGTGTATAATCAAGTCGATAACGGCAAAGTTAGTTCCTGTTGGATCAGGTATGTTCGTCTATTTGACCTGCACTTCGGGAAATCTGTTGTTTATATAGCTATTTTCCCTGTCAACTGCATATAAACTAGCTGACCGTTTTAGTGGTTTAGAGTTCATGCGTCTGTGCAAAATCAGGGGTAATGCGGATTTTATCAAAGGTTTGGGTAAAAGGAAAGTAATTAGGAGACAGTTATTAATATATTCCTATATAGGAATATTAGTCAGTTCTAAGCAAAAGGCGTCAAAAGTAATGTAAACTGTTGCTACTTACTTTAAGTCGAACGAAGGATGTCACTGACACGAAGTTGAACTCTCTGATTTTAATACTGATTTCATGTTCTAAAAAATAGCCGTTTATGAAATTTACATGTCACGCCCCTGCGTTGCGTGACTTAGCATGATGAACGATCTTAAAAACTTTTACATGTACCATACTTGATATCTATTGAAAGTAACTCCCCCTGACTACGTAATTGTTGCACTAGTTATTGCTTGTTAGACTTAACAAAATCCCAAAGGTTGAAAGGCTTTTTGTCTTGTCCACGAGTCTTAATCTATTTCATAGCTTTTCATTTATTCTTTTTTTTTTTTTTGCTTGCTTGGTTTTTTTTTTATTTGTACCTATTTATTTTTCGTGTTTTTGGGTATTTCAGCTATCTGTCGGGGATGCAGAGGTATCTTTCTAGAAATGGACAGCCAGAAAGGAACAGTAAGTATTCAACGGTTTGAAATTGGAATTCACAAAGACTTGCCTATTAAAGAAACAATTTTTTTTTTTTTTTGGGGGGGGGGGGGAGGGGTGGGGGGGAGCTCAGAAGTACTTTTGAACGGTTTGTACTTCCGACAAATAGAGGCTAGTATCGGAGGCAGAGGAAAAAATGCAGTTTAATCACATAAATTATAAACGGAGTAAGTGATCGAATGAATTAAAGATCGTCGGTACTACTTGGCTAATCACCTCTCTTCTACCCTTCCCTTCCCTCCCCTCCCCTCCCTTCCCCCCGCCTCACTCATATCATTGCCACTTTGTTACGCATAATCGGTACAACACGAGGAAAATAGCTACATTTCAAGATATTCGTATAATAGTGACAATGATTCGTTATTCAACAGGAGGAGGAAAATAATGGTGCCCGAAAGGCAAAGTTAGAGTGTTGTGACATCCTCCAGGGCTTTCCAGTTGAAACACCTTGCAAGTCAGGCAGAAGGTGATCGTCCTTTTATGATCCAGGCAGCCAAGGTATCGCTGATGATTCAGACAGCACAGACAAAGAAGATGAGGAAGATGAAAGGCTTACACTTCTAAATGACATGCTGAGGCTGTCCGATAAAGAATCCATCGAACGAGTCTTGAAGGTCCCTTGGGAAAATGCTTGCAAGAAAACAAAGTCATATTATGTTGATAAAGTGCGAGAAGTGATGCAAATGGTTGTAAGCATCCTTTGTCCAAAAAGTGCTGAAATGGTGTGGCTGGAATTGCAGAGAAAGTCCATCATTCCAAATCCTATAGACGTATCGATTTCCAGTGAGTTTATTCAAGTGCTGATTGAATGCTACAAACAACCTGATAATCGTCAAACAGGACGACAGTTGCTGAGCATTGTAGCAGATAAATTGAAATTCGAGGAGATGAGGTCATTATTGCCTTCCCTAACTGAATATGAGTTCAGCATGGCAAGATTGCACAAGTTGAAATTTGGAAGAGGAATGAGAGAAGTCAATGAGTCACAGGTGCCCCGATATCGCGTCGCCCCTGAAAAGCTCGACCATTTTCTGGACTTTGTGACTAGTTCACATGTGATCCAAGATCTGCCATTTGGTACGAAAAGCTTCAAATTGTCTTCTGGCGAGGTTTTAGATATCCCAAATGTCATCCGCGTAATGGCACCTACACATGTCGTGCAACAGTATCATCAATACTGCAAGGAGATGGAGTTTCGTGATCCATTACAAAAGAGTACAGTAATGAAAGTCATGTCCGAAGCTTGTCTGGCCTCTATTCGAAAATGTCTCCAAGGCCTTGATTACTATGTTGCAGAAGGAGGAAAGGCATTTGACGACCTTGAGACAGTAGTGGATCGCCCTCTTGCTGTTTCAGCTGTGTCAGTTGCTGAAGCAGAAAGTTTAAAGAAATCTCTTAAGGATGGAAAGCAAGATGTAAAGAGTGAGTTTAAGGTGAGTAGTGTACCTTGCAAGGAAATAGCTGTTAGACACGCTCATCTGTCAAGCCACGCCCTTCTCACTCCTAACACGAACGCCGCATGATCAAGTTCCACCCGCAAGATAGTGCTGACTAATACCTCTCTTTTGCAATAAAGAGGACCAGTGTCGTTTCAAATAAATCTTTATTGAGGTGAGTGATGTTATTCAGCAAATTTAGTGACAGCAAAACGCCCTAACACTCACCCTCCCCTCCCCCATTTATGGCCATTTCATTGAGTTTAGATACCGGATTTCGGACGGAATCCGGAATATTGATAGCTAGGTGAACCTGCATTTTTTAAACAAAGCCGTTTCTTTTACTCACTACCACAATTGGACGTAAATGTTACTGAGTGATGTGCTCATTGAGCTATCCTGCGACTCAAAGTAATGAAGGTAACTTTGAAACTACCTTTCGTGTTCTTTGTTTCGTTTGTTTCCAACAGACCCATGTGATGCTGGACTCGCAATGCGCAGATCCCTGCCGAAAACATGCCTTGAGTGACCAGGAAAATGCTTGCTTTAAGGATGACCGCTCCCACGACCATGATTTAATCTCTCAAAAATGTAGAAGTCTGGAAAAGGTAAAAGCACTTTGGTATTCTGGGTTAAAGAAAAGCGTTTAGGAGAGTTGCTAATTGGTGTTAAGCAAATTGTGCAGTGACTCATACATTGTCTTGCTCTTTTGTCGAAGGTACTATCTGATGTAAATATGACGTTGAAAGCAGCAAAGAACTAAGAACAGGACGAATTTGACGAGTTGACATTTCTTGTTAGAAAGGCAATAGAAGCCGTCAACAGCTGGAAGGCACATCAGTTGCGAGTTGTGCATCAAGATCAAGCACGGCTGGATGTGATTGACAAATTGTGTAAAAGTAAGGTACTGATAACCCAGGACTTTGCGATGAAGTTCCTTCCAATGTAATTTCGAGAGGCACAGAATGACCTCTTCGGTAAACGAGGGTTGTCATGGCATATCACCGTAGTGCTTAGAAGGAGTGCAGCTAGCCAGCTTGAATCCCAGTCATTCATTCACATTCTAGAAAAGAGCCTACAAGACAGCCGAGCAGTTGTGCCAATAATGGCTCACGTGCTCACTTGTCTAAAGAAACAACATCCTGAAATTGCCGAAGCGTACTATCGCCAGGATAACGCGGGGTGATACCACCCAGCATTAACCGTCCTTGCTAGCAAAGTTATCAGTGAGCGAAATGGTATCGTCATCAAGCAGATGGATTTTAGTGATCCCCAGGGAGGTAAAGGGTCGGCTGATAGAAAATCGGCCCAGGTCAAGTGCCATGTTAAAGCGTTTAACTCTTTAAGGTAACTCGGTAACCACAGAGAAAGAGTTCGAGAAGGCCATTCTCTCAAGAGGTGGTATTAAAGGAGTTAGAGTTACTTTGGCTGATACCACAATATTCAACCCATTCAACGCTCCAAAGTTAACTGGTATTAGTCAGTTGAACAACTTCACTTTTTCCGAAGAAGGTGTTGTTGCACAAAGGGCATATGAGATTGGAGAAGGAAAGTTCTTACCGTGGTCTTCTCTTGACA
>NC_090873.1:23641186-23643686 GCF_036669935.1 Montipora foliosa
GTTCGCCGAACACTAAGGATTATTGTACACGCGAAAGGTTCTTTATGTTTCTCGTTTGTCAATTACAGTTGAAGTCGACAGACTGTCTTCATTGTCTATATAGTCTCATATATTTAACATTTACTAGAACATTAATAAATCCAACAGTTTCATTGTGTGCTTGAAAGTTCTCCTTATTGGTGGCAATAAACCATTGTTACAGTTCTGTGCTCAGTTACCAGGACTTTGACTAAAAGCAAGGCTGGAGTTGACCTTGCTTTGATACAAACCTCACTACTTTTCTTATGTAATAGTAATAGTGATTTACATGAGAAAAGCAACGAGTTGTGTGTCAAGGCGGGGTCAACTCAAATTATTCTCAGACCCAGGACAGTGCAAGGCACATGCTTAGCAGGGCCGTAGCCAGAAAAAAATATGACTGAGGCAATGTCCATGATTAAATTCTCTTCGTAGGTGTTTATGATGAGTACATTTTAAAGAGGACGCTGGAATCACGCTTTATTTTAAAATATCACGAAAAAATGACTGAGGCAAGTGCCTCGGTTTGCCTCATACTGGCTACGGCCCTGCATAGAACTGACACATAATATAATAACATAACATAATAAAATATGGACTTTGTCTTATCATCAAATGAAACTTTATAAGTAAATATCTGACCCAAAAAAACATTTCACAATGGATAATTATGTGCCTAGCCTTACATACGTATGATGGTGGCAATCTGGCCTTATATCACATAGGGATTCCCAATTGCATAAATCCTTATGTGATATAAGACCAGATTGCCACCATCATTTTGATGCTAGCGGGACTTCAAACGCGATGTTTGACGAGTTAGCCGAAAGGTCTCTGATGAGTCCCTTGGCAGGGATGAAACAGGGATGAAACAGGGATGAAACAGGTTTCTTTGAGAAATCACATGAGCGCAATGGGTATATTACCTTTGCAAACGGCAACATGGCCTTAAAATTACTTGCCGAATTGGACTGTAGATGACATCGATCATAAAAAGTGCACGCTTTTACGGCATATTCTTTAGGCGTTCAAAACAGCGATTCTTAAATTAAGGCGGAAAGAGGGTGAACTGGGTGAACTTTATTAATGACGGAAATATCCATCGGTTGCCAGTGGTTTTAACCACTTAAAACTGATTGTTACCACCACATGTGGCACATCTGGGCAGACCATTGAAAATACCATGAACAAGCCGTCCAACGCTTTTGTCCTCATTTTCAATTTTTTTTTGGTGGGGGGAGGGTCAAATTTGAAAGGAGACAAAAAGTTACAAAAGTGGTGACAATACGTCTAGAGAGAGGGAGGGAGGGAGAGAGGGAGGGAGAGAGGGAGGGAGAGAAATCGAAAACAATGCCTATGCAAATTTTTGGGGGATAAACAACAGGTATTATGGGATTTGAGAAAGTAGAAAGTAACCAAGAGTCCATTACCCAAGAGTAAAGTTTTGCATTAAAATGAAAATATCGACCAAATCGGCGAACTCGATGTTGTATCCAATTCAAATTTCCCGGTTTTAAGATTCTTTGTGCCTTGTATTTGCATTATAACTTGGTTTAAAACTAAACACTTCGCTGATGCTGATTGACTCTTGTTATAACAAAAACAGTGCTAGTTACAGACTGGCAGTGGCATTAACCAGCAATGACCATGCATGAAAATGACAACGACAGCAGACAGGGAAATGGCACTTAAACGGGAATGAACTGAAATTACAATGGTATAACAACGGATGAGCCAATATCAAGGAAAATTGTAGCGACAAATGTAATTATTTTAAAGTACTGAAAGGGAAACAAAACAGCCAAAATAAGTCACAATAGCGGTGACTTGAATGGTATGTACATGGGAAATGGCGATGGCATAAAAATGAGTCTGGATTGCTATAATTTCAGTAGTCTTTAGTTAGCTCCTTCACACATTTTGTAAAACAAAAAAAAACAAATGTATAAAACTAAAAGATAGCATTTACCAAGAGATCTTCACCAATTTCTTTCAATTTCTTTTCGTGAGCTCGCAACACTGCGCTTTTTATGTGTTGTGATTGGTTAGCTCTGAGGTGATAAGAAAGTAATAATTTATTGGGCACCTAGCAGCCAAACAGTATATATTCTTGCCTGAGCAGTTTCGTCCGTCTCCAACATGTCCCTCCTTACAAGTGCAGTTATATGAACCATTGGTGTTGTTGCACACGGCGACATGGTTGCAGTTATGTTTTCCCGTTAAACACTCGTCGATATCTGGGATGACATCCAACAAATTATAATTAGTAACATATATTTTTACTTTCAATTGGAAATAAGTCACTGTCCACGAAATATCGTTACACACTGTATTTTGTTCTCGTGCCTTTCTCTAAACGCAGCTTTATGCGGGTGGAGTATGCAATAATGATAATAATGATAATAATAATAATAATAATAATAATAATAATAATAATAATAATAATAATAATAATATTAATAATAACAACATTGTTCACCCT
>NC_090873.1:23656186-23661186 GCF_036669935.1 Montipora foliosa
CACGGTGGGTTACCCTTTGCGTCCGAAGCAGAGCAAGGTAGCATTGACAAAGTTTTAGAGCTGTGGAACAATTATTGCGTAGGTAAAAGTAACACTATTTACGAGCGCTACAAGTTTAATAACAGATCACTAGAGCCTGGCGAGACAATCGACGCCTACGCAACTGTAGTCCGCACATTGGGTACTTTAAAAGAAGAAATGATCAGAGACAGGCTAGTATGTGGAATTTCTGATAATGCCCTTCGTACAAAGCTACTTCAAGAATCGCAGCTAACACTGGAGAAATGCATGGATTATTGCCGAGCAGCCGAAGCGGCAAATAGCCAGCTAAAAGAGATATCAAGCCATGGCTCAGACACCGTAAATTATCTGAATAAATCAAAGAAAGGACAGACTCAGTCGAAGCCACAGTTTCGAGCTCAGCCAAACCTCGGAAGAAGCGCTGGCTTTCCAGGAAATAAGCAAATGATCATGAGAGATTGCAAATATTGTGGATGGAGACATGAGCGCAAGAAAGAAGATTGTCCTGCATTCGGAAAGACCTGCAATAAGTGTGGGGGAAAAGATCACTTTAGCAATATCTGCATGCAAAAAATACAGCCTGGTAACAAAGCCCCTTCCCGCAGCAACCGGCAGCAGAGCAAGCTGAGAGTGCATGAGGTACACGACGATGCACCAACTTCATCCGAGGATGAACTTTAGGCTCTCTCATTTGCCGGAGAAGTTTATAGTGTTTCTCACAGCAAGAAGCGAATCAGTGCAGTCATGGAAATTGGAAAGAAGACAGTGGAGATGCAGATAGACACTGGAGCATCTTGTAATATCCTGCCCCGCAGTTGCCTCCCAGACAACACAGAAATTCAGACTACAAAAAGAGAACTTATCACTTACTCTAAGTCTAAATTGAGAGTGTTAGGAACAGTAAGCGTCCGCATTCGAAACCCATGCAACAACACAGAGTATGTAGCAGAGTTTGTCGTAGTTTAGGATGGTTTCGCACCTCTATTGGGAGCTGAGACAGCACAGAAAATGAACCTCCTAGTAGTCCAGCGCCAGAACATCCTGCAGCCTGACCACCAAACACCTGAGATTATCGCAGACAGAATCAACAGTCTGACCGAAGAGCAAGTACTAGCAGAGTATGCTGACCTGTTTAAAGGCCTTGGCAAGATTGAGGGAAAACTACACTTAGAAGTTGACGAGACAGTCCCGCCAGTAGTAATGCCACACCGTCGTGTTCCAGATGCAGTAAACGGCAAACTAAGAGAGGAACTTGACCGCCTTGAAGGCTTGGGAGTACTTGAGAAAGAGGACAAGCCGACACCATGGGTATCGAGCATGGTTGCAACGCAGAAGCCTAGCGGGAAGGTTAGAGTGTGCATTGACCCACAGCGCCTAAACCAAGCACTGAAGCAGAGACATTATCCCTTGCCAGTTATTGATGACATCCTGCCAGAGTTGTCTAAGGCGAGAGTGTTCACCAAAGCTGACCTTAAGGATGGGTTCCTCCATATTCAATTGGATGACGCTTCGAGTAAGCTGACGACTTTCCAGACAGCATGGGGAAGGTACCGATGGCTACGTATGCCGTATGGGATAAGCCCAGCCCCGGAATGTTTCCAGCAGAAGCTTGACCAATGCCTTGATGGTCTCAAGGGGGTGTACAAAATCGCAGATGACCTCCTTATTATCGGTCAAGGTGACACTGACGAAGAGGCTGACCAGGATCACGACCTGAACTTGAAGAACCTCTTGGACAGGTGCAGGACAAAGGGTATCAAGCTGAATAAGGACAAGTTTCAATTCAAATGCAGCGAAGTGTCGTTCATTGGCCATGTCATGACAAAGGACGGACTGAAACCTGATCCCCGAAAAATTGAAGCAATTGTCAAAATGGAGCGCCCAGGTGATGTGCCAGCCGTGCAGAGATTCATTGGGCTAGTAAAGTACCTGTCAAAGTTCCTGCAAGACCTTTCGGAAATGTGTGAACCACTACGTCGCTTGACACATAAAGATGCCGAGTGGATTTGGGGCCATGGACAGGAAGATGCCTTTGAGAAGATTAAGGAAGCTGTTGTCAAAGCACCAGTGCTGAAGTATTTCAGTGAGAGCGACCCAACCGAATGCCAAGGAGATGCATCCCAGGGTGGACTTGGATTCGTGGTGATGCAGTACGGGCAACCAGTCACCTTTGCTAGTAGAGCGCTCACTCCGGCTGAAAGAAGATACTCGCAGATCGAGAAAGAATTGCTGGCACACGTTTTCGGTATGGAACATAACCACAACTATGTCTACGGCCAAAGTCATTTTATGGACTGACCACAAACCGTTGGTCTCAATCTCGAAGAAACCTTTAGTATCAGCACCTAAGAGATTACAGCGCTTGCTACTCCGTCTGCAGCAGTATGACTACGAGATCTGCTACAAGCCCGGCAAAGATATGCTGCTAGCGGACAATCTTTCTAGAGCTTACCTCACAAAGTACGAGCGGTCACCAACCTAAGTAGAAGTGGAACACATCCACGCCACACACTTTCTTCCAGTACCAGAACACCAACTCAAAGAATTGCAGAAGGAGACAGCCTGTGATCAAACCCTTCAAACGCTCAAGAAAGCGATTGTGGACGGGTTCCCTGATACAAAGCAGGAACTCCCAGCAGCCATCCATCCCTACTTCCAACTCCGTGACGAGCTTTCGGTACATGATGGCATCATATTCAAAGGACTGCGATGTGTCATACCTCAGACATTAAGGCCAAGGATCAAGGCGAAGCTGCATGAGTCGCATATCGGCGTGCAAGGTTGCTTAAGGAGAGCGCGAGAAACACTGTACTGGCCTGGCATGAATGCAGAAATCACTGACTTCATCCAGAAATGTGACACCTGCATGGCTTATCAGAGCAATCAACCCAAAGAACCACTAATCTGCCATGAAGTTCCTTCTAGACCGTGGGAGAAAATAGGAACTGATATTTTTACAGTTGATGACAAGAGTACCTGTGCACGGTAGACTACTATTCAGGTTATTTTGGGGTGGACCAACTGTATAGCAAGACAGGGACTGTTATCATTAACAAGTTGAAGAAGCACTTTGCCGCGCATGGGATCCCAAACCAGTTGCACAGTGATAATGGACCACCGTACAATTCTGCAGAATTCAGCAATTTTGTTAAATCGTCTGGAACTGAACACATAACCAGCTCACCCGGATACCCACAGAGCAATGGACGGGTGGAAAATGCTGTGATAACTGCCAGTACTCTGATCAAGAAAGCCAAAGAGTCCGATTCAGAATTCTTCCTCTCCTTGCTAAGGTGGAGAAACACTCCCACTGAAGGAATGAATTCTTCACCAGCGCAACGAATGTTCGGTAGGCGCACCCGAACTCAGCTGCCAACAGCTGAAGTACTGCTGAAACCACAGTCCACAGATACAGGGGCAACAAGAGATCAAATACTGAAGAGGAAAGCAAAGCAAACCTATCATTATAACCAACATGCGGAAGAGCTTCCAATCCTCCTGGAAGGAGAGACAGTGCGAGTTGCACCCCAACCTGGCAATAGGTCACAGAAATGGTTCAAGGCAGTGGTACAGGACCAAACAGATGTGAGGTCCTACAATGTGAGAACCGAAGATGGTAGAATTTTCCGCAGGAATCGCAGACACCTTCGCAGCAGCAAGGAGCCATTCTACTCCCTTCGAACGCAATGAACCAGAAATCAGCCCGTCACCTCAGCTGCAAAGAGTTACTTTAGCGAACTTTCCGGACTCCTGTGCAGCAGAGTTTCATCTACAAGAGCCTAGCACTGAAACTGTACAACCTGATCAGTCAAGCAAACCGGAAGTTGTAGTGTCTGACAAGCCCCAGCCAGACCAGCACAGGATCACACGCGCTGGACGTGTTTCAAAGCCACCAAGCTATTTAAAGGACTACGCTTGAAAGTTAACATGGATCGGCGGAGAGAACTGTTGTTGAAACCAACTGGACTTTGAAAGAAAGGAACTTTATTTGAGAGCCATGTTCTAGTCAATCGTATAGTTGTTGTTATTACTGGCAAAATTTTCATTTAGTGCCAACTTGTTAGTTAGTTTGTCAACTTGTTGTTTGTTTGTTGTTTAGCGCCAACTTAGGGCCATAGTTCAATTTAAAACTTGTGTAGATTTTAGTTTCAGTTCTTTTTTTTTTTTTTCTCTTTTACGAAAGGAAAGGTGTAATGGTCTCCCAGTGCTATTGTACTTAGGTCACATGACTAGCAAAATCACGCACTTGAGATCGTGTTGTTGAAATAAACTTCGTAAGGGCTTGATTGAAGTGATTTATCAGTTTCTCTTCGGTTTGGAGCTAAGAACGTTACGGTGACCAGCAAGTTGATATGAAGAAAAACACTCGTGATCATTAAATTTTTGATATCCATTTATTGTGAATACGGTTCCCATTTCCTCATATCTTATACTTCCGAAGGACTAACAAATTAAATTATATTTTAGTTCTATACTTGTTAAAGTTTAAAAAGTTTTGGGCTTGATATTAAAAAAGGAATACTCTGGTGTGTCACTCTTAACATTGCTTTCTTCCCTGGGCCTGGTCTAGTCAGAACTTACTAATTTCCTGTTGTCATTTTGTAATCAATTTCCAACTTGAATAGTCTGATTCTTTGGAAATGAACACAGAGAAGGATCATTCTTACAGTTTGAGACAGTTGTACAAGGTTCAAGGTAGCAGCTTGTTCAAGTACAACATGGGAATCATAGACCTTGCTATACCCTTAGACAGTGATGATTTATTTCAGGTCGTCAGATTTTGTTCCCTAGGGATTTGGGGATGTGCTTAAACTCAAAACCTTAACCAGCTATCTTGCTCTAGTTCCCTGAAGCTAACACCATGTAAGCTAAGTAATTTTCAAATGGGAGGTGCGCCATGCAATACACGAAACAAAACTTACTCTCTGTCTGAAGCTTCAAACGTTCCACAATTTCTAACAATTGTTGGTAAAATTACC
>NC_090873.1:23668686-23678686 GCF_036669935.1 Montipora foliosa
CTCAACGGGCGAATGGAAAAGGAAAAAAGCATTTCGGAGTCAACTGTCATTAGTCAGTGAATAGGAATCACGCTAAAATTAGAAACTGTCATCACGGTCATGAAACTTTGTCAGTTCAAGGTCGAAAAAGATTTTTATTGATGTACTTTGTTCCACTTTATCTCTGAAAAAGAGATCATTTACACTTTGATATATTTCATTGAAACACGCCAGCTTTGCTTGGAACAAGAATCGGCAGAATACGGCAATGCAATCAAGAAAAGAAACGTCAAACAAGATCCGTTCCAACAAATTACCTTAGTTTAGGTGATTTTAAAAAAAAACTTCTGAAAACACAAGCTAGTGATATTTCTCCCTAATTTTACGACAACTCAAGAATTACGTGTTTATAACATAAGGGCACAGTTTTCTTGTCACTGTCGAGGCAGATCGAAAAACAGGAGCACTTGTTCGCTCGCATTTTAGAGCAAAACAAACAAACAAATCAACAATTTCTTTATGTCCAAAAGAGTACAGATAATTGTTATTTAATTCCAGTTGACAATAAAAGTTTAAGTTTCATCCCTAAACAAAGGAAAAACCGATGAAATAACTTAAAATAGCATCCGTAAAAATAACAAACGGTTTAGTGCCCAAAAGAAGAATTTTTGTAGTAACTTATTCCACCAAGTTCGAACTGGTATTCTGTTTTGTATTTGTCGTTCTCTTTCTCTCTCCTTTGTTTCTGTTGTAGTCATAGGTCCTCCAGGCATCATGCAACCTCGTTCTAGACTAGTCGTTCTAGACTAACGCTAATGACTTAATCACTGTAATATAAAGATTCTAAACTTGTAATGACTTACGTCAAAGTAGCTCGTTAGATTGTGAACATTTTCGTTGTAAGCGGAAGCAGATCGAGAAGCCACCGGGTAACTATACATTTGATATTTAAGACCTTGTTTCTGCTTTGTAATTATTACTTATGAGCACATACATATTTCTTAGATTTTGAACGCACTCCTCGTCACGTATGCTACTGAATAAAATGGAACTGTGATAAGCCTGTGTTTGAAACCGATGGTGTTAAAGGACCGTGAACAACGAAACATTCGAAATCCGTTTAGCAAATAGCAAAACCACCGTGGGCAAAAAGATGTCGGCCGCGGAAGAAGCAAAAATCATCCGAAGATCTGCTAAAGGAAGATTCACAAGAAAAAGGAATGAGCTTCTCAAATCTATCGCTGACAAGAGAAACAGAGAGATTATCGAAAGCAATTATTCTCAGCTGGTAGAAGCATGGGGACTCTTAGAAAGCAAACACGATTTATACGCCATGTATTTGACTGACGAAGAAGTAGAAACTGCCGATAACTGGATAACGGAAGTCCAAGAATCATTCACGGAAGCTATGACTATGAAGATGAGTTACATAAACGACATAGTAGCAATAGAATCTAGAGCGCGCGCAGAAGCAGAGCATGAAGAAGTGAGAAACAAAGAGCGCGAGCAAATACAGAGAATAATTGATCAAACAGCTATAAGAAGAAGCACGGCACAAGTTGTTTTTGAAACATCGTGCCAAAGTGTTATCAACATCCTAGAATCAGATAAGGGTACGATCTCTACCATCCAAAAATTTCAGCTCCAACTTGAAGAAGCATTTAAGGAATGCAAACAAACTAATAAGGAGCTACTTAATTTACTGACGAAAGAATCAGCAGAATCTGAAATCAGATGGATTCACGATATTCAAAGAAAGTACAACGGGATAATTGAAAAACTAGATGTGCAAATTGTTAAAGATGAACACCTAAAGGAATCAAAGCAAGCGATAAAGGAAAAAACGACCAACCTTAGCTTGGAGAAAATAAAATTGCCCAAATTTGATGGTGAAATACGAGAATATCCACAGTTTAAAAGAGATTTCCAAAGGCATGTTGAGCCCACCTTAGACAAAGGCGATGTTTCGTACGTCTTACGATCCTGTCTCGGTAAAGAACCTTACGAAACAGTAAAGAGTGTAGACGATGACATTAACGAAATGTGGAAACGCCTCGATGATAAGTACGGAGACCCCGCCAAGGTTGCAGATGTGATCATTGATAGTATTCGACGAACCAAAATCATCAGAGAAGGAGAAGATAAACGACTCGTCGAATTTGTAAACATGTTGGAGGACGGATATAGAGACCTAAGAAGACTTGGACTTGAGGCATAGATTACAACGACCAGTTCTGTAAGCATTATAGAAAGAAAATTACCGATGGATATAAGGAGAGAGTGGGCTCAATCAGTCAGCTCAGATGCAAGTATGGTTGACAAGATGAACAAGTTTCCTAGCCTTTTACGATTTTTACTAAATCAAAAGAGAGCCATAGAATATGATTGTGCCGCACTTCGGGCTTACAACTCCAACACGGCAATGTCTAAAGCAGTCGCGCACCACGCAACCGCGAGAGAATACACTGACGAAAGACAATCGAATTATTCTAAATGCTTGTTCCACAACAACGCTGAGCACTGGACAAGTGAATGTAAATTATATCTGTCCGAATCAGTAGATGGAAGAAAAAGAATGTTAAAGGAAAAGGATGCGTGTTGGTCATGCTTGAAAAGAGGACATCGCATTCATGATTGTAAAAGAAAAGGAAATTGTGGCATAAACGACTGCGCGGGAAAACATCATAGAACCATCCACGAGGAAAGAAAAGAAGTCACAGCGTCAGCAAATATCTGCAGCAACTCACAAATCGATACATGTCTCCTGCAACTTCAAAGAATAAAAACAAAGAGAGGATACGTAAACGTCATGTGGGACAACGCGGCTTCCATATCACTCATCACAAACAAAAGGGCACGGGAAGAGAAACTAAAGGGAATACGGGTAGAGCTGTCTATCGTAAAAGTGGGTGCGAAAAGCGAGAAGATTGCATCAGAAAAGTACCGGCTATGTCTCATTGACAAAAAAGGCCAAATTGTCGAGTTTCACGTTTATGGCATCGACAAGATCACCTCAGACATTCAAAGCATAAATATTGATGGTATAGTGCAATTGTTCAAAAACGTTTCAACGGAAGAAATTGTGCGCCCTACCGGAGCAATCGATGTCCTAATAGGCTATGAATACGCTGGATTTCACCCTGAGAGAGAGCAAAACTCAGAACACTTGCTGCTTCTGAAGAATCGCTTCGGTCGATGCATAGGAGGAACACACCCATTAATCAAGGAAACCAGTGTGAAACCTAATCTCAGTGATGTAAAAGTCCTTCATGTTATGAAAGCGAACGTAGAGGATTTCTACAACATCGAAAATCTTGGAATCGAGTGTAAACCCCGCTGTGGAGGATGTAAATGCGGGAGATGTCCCATTGGGAGTAAAGAGTACAGCATTAAAGAGGAAAGAGAACTTGAGCTGATCGACAAAAATCTCGAATATGACTATCAGGATGGTCGATGGATTGCAGAATATCCTTGGATCAAAAACCCTTCTGCCCTCCCAGATAATAGGCGAGTAGCCGTGGCAACGCTGATCTCTACGGAGAAAAGGCTCCTCAAGAACCCTCAGCACGCCAAAATTTACGATATGCAAATAAAAGATATGGTTGCAAGGGATGTTGCCCGTAAACTCAGTAAAGAAGAACTAAACAGTTACAAAGGCCCCATACATTATATCTCGCATCATGAAGTTCTCAAACCAGATTCGAAGTCTACACCGGTTAGAATAGTGTTCAATAGTAGCGCTAAGTGCATGGGCCATGTACTTAATGAATATTGGGCAAAAGGTCCAGATCTACTCAACAATCTAGTGGGAGTATTAATACGGTTTAGGGAGAACCAAGTAGCAATGATGGGTGATATCAGGAAGATGTACCATACCGTAAAGACGAAGCCAATAGATCAGCACACCCACCGATTCTTATGGCGAGATATGGACACGACGAGAGAACCAGATACATATATCATACAAAGAGTATCATTTGGTGATAAGCCGTCAGGCACCATTGCGACAGTAGCCCTAAGAAAAACCGCTGAGATGGGAAGAGAAAGGTACCCACAAGCAGCACAAATTATCCAAGATAATACTTACATGGATGACATCATTGACAGCACTGAGGACCTACCAACAGCGCAAACAATTGCCAGCGATATTGAGAATTTGATTAAGAAGGGTGGATTCCAAGTCAAGGGCTGGATATTTTCAGATGATCCTATAAATCAAGACAAAACGGCTATACCTAGCGAGCCAAATACATCGACAGAGATGGGAAGAGAAAGGTACCCACAAGCAGCACAAATTATCCAAGATAATACTTACATGGATGACATCATTGACAGCACTGAGGACCTACCAACAGCGCAAACAATTGCCAGCGATATTGAGAATTTGATTAAGAAGGGTGGATTCCAAGTCAAGGGCTGGATATTTTCAGATGATCCTATAAATCAAGACAAAACGGCTATACCTAGCGAGCCAAATACATCGACAGAGATGGGAAGAGAAAGGTACCCACAAGCAGCACAAATTATCCAAGATAATACTTACATGGATGACATCATTGACAGCACTGAGGACCTACCAACAGCGCAAACAATTGCCAGCGATATTGAAAATTTGATTAAGAAGGGTGGATTCCAAGTCAAGGGCTGGATATTTTCAGATGATCCTATAAATCAAGACAAAACGGCTATACCTAGCGAGCCAAATACATCGACAGAGAAAGTCCTCGGAATAATCTGGAATCCAGTCAAGGATTACTTATGCTTTGAAGTTAAACTAAACTTTTCACGTAAGAAACACAAGTTGCGCATCGAAACAGATTCAAAGACTAATCCGCTCCCCTACGAAATTCCAGAACAGCTAACGAAACGCATTATTCTTTCACAAGTTAATAGCATCTACGATCCGCTCGGATTATCAGGACCTTTCACAGTGAGAGCGAAAATAATGATGCGTCAGATATGGGCAAGCGACATCAAGATGAACTGGGACGATCCTATTCCGGAGGAGAATAAGCGAGATTGGATAATGTTCTTCAAAGAACTACATGAGATGGACAATGTCAAATTTAAAAGATGCATGAAGCCACGTGATACAGTCGGAGATCCAATATTGATTATCTTTAGCGATGGATCCAGCCAAGCCTTCGGCGCATGTGCTTACGTAAGATGGGAACTAAAGGGTGGCCTGTTTAAAAGTAGCCTGATTCTGTCCAAAAACCGCCTTGCCCTGATTAAGAAGATGTCTGTTGACCGCATAGAACTATGCGGAGCAATAATCAACAAACGACTAAAAGTGCTCGTACAACAGCAGTGCAGATATCATTTCCAGAAATGCTACCATATCTTTGATTCCCAAATAGTGCATGCTATGATTCAAAAGGATTCCTATGGTTTCAACACATTTGCCGCGACGCGCATAGGGGAAATTCAAGAAGGCACTGATCCTAAAGATTGGTACTGGGTCGAAAGCGAGCATAACATTGCCGATCGGTTAACGAGAGGCAAGAACCGAGCGAGCTTGGTTTTGGTAGTAGTTGGCAGGATGGACCCACATTCCTTAACCAACCCGAGAGTGAATGGCCAATAAGTCGTAATTACGCTGAACAACAATTACCGGACATGGTGAAAACCGTAAGAATTGGGACTGCAGTTATAAAGGACGATCTAGTAACCAGAATTAACATAAACAATTATTCCAACTATAAGAGATTGCTACGAGTGACAGCGCGAGTTTTGTCGATGTATCACACAGATTCGAAACCTACATTCCTTAATGTCAAAAGGGAACCCTCTGCAGAAGATCTCATGAAGGCTGAAGATCTGTGGATCAAAGAAGCTCAGAGGAACATGCACGAAGAACTCAAGGCAGGAAAATACAAACGTCTATGTCCTCGCCTACGTAAAGATGGAATATATGTCGTGGGAGGTCGTGCCACCCGTTGGATGGAAATGAGTTACAACAAGAGCGAAGTTATATTATTACCCTATGAGCATCGCTTCTCACGTCTCTACGCAGAATACGTCCATAACAGGGGACATTACGGAGTATTAACAACTGCCAGTAAAATTCGCTCCAAATTCTGGATTACAAAGCTACTTAAGATGACGAAATCAATCAAATACAACTGTATCATATGCAGAAAGCTTGATAAAAAACTAAGTGAGCAAGTAATGGGAGAACTTCCAGAGGAGAGACTCAAGCCCGCTCCAGCCTGGCATTGCACAGCTATTGACTTGTTTGGTCCATTCAAGATTAAAGATGAAGTAAGAAAACGAACGACAGGAAAAGCGTACGGAGTTAAATTCAACTGCTTAGGAACACGAGCCGTGTATCTAGATCTTACAGCGGATTACAGCACTGAGAAGTTTTTAACGGTGTTGAGAAGATTTGTTTCATTAAGAGGTTATCCATTCAAACTTTACTCCGATAACGGATCTCAGCTAGTTGCAGCTAATAAAGAACTGAAAAGTGTTACCAAAGGATGGGACTGGGAAGAATTAAAAGCATTCGGAAACATAGAAGGTTTCCAGTGGGAATTCACAACAGCTGATGCTCCCTGGCAAAACGGAGTTTCTGAGGCTCTTGTAAAATCAGTCAAAAGAGCTATTGCCGCAGCCATCCATGAAAGCATTCTGACCTTTTCAGAGCTACAGACAGTTTTATTTGAGATCGCAAATTTGATTAATGAGAGACCCATTGGCAGACATCCAACATCACCCGATGATGGTACATATTTATGTCCCAACGACCTTTTACTAGGAAGATCAACTGCCAGAGTGCCAAGTGGACCTTTCAAATTTACATCCAACCCACAACATCGATTTGCATTCATTCAAGGCATCGTTAACAGCTTTTGGAAAAAATGGACAAGAGATTACTTCCCCAGCCTTATTATTAGACAAAAATGGCACACTGCACAACGCAATATGATTGTTGGAGACATCGTCTTGATGCAAGACTCAAACCAAATCAGGGGACAGTGAAAACTCGGTAGAGTGTCAAAAATTTACCCAGGGAAAGACGGAAAGATTCGTAAAGTAGAGGTACAGTACAAGAATCCCAGGCCAGGTGAACCTGTGACTAAATACGATGGGAGAGGTTATGTCACTGTTGAACGAGCTGTCCACCGTCTTATAGTATTACTGCCAGAAGAGGACAATAGAGACAAATCAAACTAATCGATTGTTGACTCTGATCATTAACTCAAAATCTGTAAAAAAAAAAATAATTTTTTTTTTTTCTTCGAGCGGGGGAGTGTGTCGTTCTAGACTAACGCTAATGACTTAATCACTGTAATATAAAGATTCTAAACTTGTAATGACTTACGTCACAGTAGCTCGTTAGATTGTGAACATTTTCGTTGTAAGCGGAAGCAGATCGAGAAGCCACCGGGTAACTATACATTTGATATTTAAGACCTTGTTTCTGCTTTGTAATTATTACTTATGAGCACATACATATTTCTTAGATTTCGAACGCACTCCTCGTCACGTATGCTACTGAATAAAATGGAACTGTGATAAGCCTGTGTTTGAAACCGATGGTGTTAAAGGACCGTGAACAACGAAACAATGAGAGCTTCTAAAGATATACCAAAAATTTCAATACAGAGAAAAAAAGCAGCTCTAAACAAAAAAGACAAAAAAAAAACACTCAGCTTCAAGTTTATATCCCTACGGTGCTTGACTTGAATAGGCCGCTTCGGAAAATACCGTAATAGTCTTTGTTTGTCCCCCCAAATTTTGCATCAGCATTGTTTCCAGTTTCTCTTGGGACTTACAACGGTCCCAAGAGAAAACAAAAGCAATGCTTATGCCAAATGTGGGGGAACAAACAAAGAGTATTATGGTATTTTCCGAAGTGGCCTATGCATGACTGCGTAGCTACCAGTGTGGACCACAGGTATCATGATACGTCAAACTGGATTGAAACCAGCAAAAAATGCAAAAGAAAACATTTTCCAAACCGTTTTCCACCTGAACTCGAGTAGCCGCGTCGAGCAACAGAAAGCGCGCGAAAAATGAAGCCTCGTTTATGTTTAGGTGAGTTAACCTGGGTTAAGCCTGCAATCCAATCTAAAACTAGTACCTTGTCAGCGGCCAAAGATACCTAACCTCGGGCTTGAGCCCTCGATATAATAACGTGATACTGGTACATACTTCCGTACGTTCACCTCTCCATGTATGCCAATGTGACCAGTATCATGCTAGTTTACAGCATACATCTTTGACATTGGACATCCATGTTTTGATCAATCGACACCGGGTATTGCTTGTACCCGCAATATGGTCACGTGATACTGGTCACCCGATACCTTGTTTTGACAGGTACAATCAAATACGATTGTATTCGATTGTACCTGTCGAAACTAGGTATCGGCTGACCAGTATCACGTGACCATATTGCAGGTACAAGCTTATAGCTCGCCGAGGTCATCTCTATGCCCGGTGCGCTTTATGACAAACTTGTATGGAACTTTCTTTCTGCAGTCCTCTGGTTGCTAGCTGTGGTTTGTGAATTGAGCCTGGATTCCAGCGTCTTTAAAGGGGCTAGGTCACGCAATTTTAGGCAATTTCAACACTGATCGAATGGTCATAGAATTAACTAAAATATCAAAATAACTGTTCAAAACTATTGAAGAACTCTAACAAAACACAGGGAAGCCAAGAAGGGACATAGATGGACAAAACTGGAGAGGATTGAAATGGATTGAATTTGGGTAAATTTGAAAAACGTCGGCCCACCTTTTTTCAAACTTATATCAGTCTATATCAAAATGTCATTTACACAGCTGGAAAATCATTCTCAGTTGTTATGTGGCCGTGATTTTGCAAATGAAAGACTCTTGCTCTGCCAATTTGACGTTTGGAGCTCATAATTAACAAAATTAAACAAATTTACCTAAAATAGCGTGACCTAGCCCCTTTAAGTAACCTCTGTATTAATTACAAAAAGCTACCCATAAATGCTGCAACTTAGCACCTTCAGATGCACAACAAAGTTCTTTCTATTCACAGCAGCCTATGATTGCAGCTAAAGATCAAATTCCACCCCAGCCTCGACAATGCAACTTCTAGAGTTTACTCGTGTCTATTAGGACTGACTATAACTATTTTACTGGTCTCTGCATGGGGTGCCCTGTGGCAGCTGAAGGGTCAAGCTAAGATATTTTCAGACTTGAACCCAATTATAATTAAGTCCTATATAAGAGAATTGGGTTCTTGGTCATTTCAAAGTTGTTGGTCATCGATTTCTGCTAAGTACTGACTAATGCTGACAAATTATTTTAAAACCAAGGCACAGGCACTGACTCAGGATAATCACCCTTCCGTAAACTAACTTTGGTTTGCTCTTATAAGTGCAAACTAACATTTAAATCATAGCTTAGAGCCTCTAGATTCTGTACAGGCATCTCTTGACGGAGCCTCCCCCCCCCCCCCCCCCCCTGGTTCTAAGACCGCTCGAAGGGCTTTAAGACACCTTTCAAAATCAGTATATAAAAGCAGTGTACGGTTGGTTGACCTAACGATGAACTCCCAGTAAGAGGATCCACAGGATACAATGTCTCGACGCGAATTTGTAGTTAAGTGTGCGTAAGAAAAAGCGACGAAGAGACAAACTCTTGACTGTTCTGGACGGGGTGTAATACGACGTTTCGGCCGTTCGGCCTTCTTCAGGTTAAAAGTTAAAAACTAAAAAACTATTTACAATGAGTGCAAATCACAAAAACAGCGGCTTATATATACAGAGTGGAAATATTGAAAATAAGGAAACGTAACAAAACAAAGGTCAAAGCTACAGGGTGACATGGATTTGACAATCAAAAGACAAATAAAGAACTATAAGAAAGGTGTAAGCTACAAGGTGACATGGATTTAACAATCAAAAACAAATAAAGAACTATAGGTGACATATCGACAAAAATGCATCATATTGGGAAAATGTCAACTCACAATAATGTCAACTCATTTTGAAGTGGTTAAGGAATGGAGTCGTAAGTGGTTTTCTGAAGGGCAGATT
>NC_090873.1:23701186-23716754 GCF_036669935.1 Montipora foliosa
AACCTTCCCCCATTTTAGAAAACGAATTTTGTGACGTCACTGAGTGATGTCACGTTTTAGTAACAAGCATTGCCATCTAATTTGCCTTGTCAGTTAAAAAAAACCTTGATCAATCTCTTCAACTATATGAAGTCAACGTTACTTAACAAACAGAATTTCAACATTCTTGGCAGGGGTCCTGCAGGGCCTTATTTTCTTAAGCTCTAAGCGTCAGACAGGATTCTAGTTTTACCAGGAGCCCATGAGTAGGAGCTTGCCTCTCTCATACACGCCCTTATTAGTCAACCTTTGCGCGTATCTTTCTATTTTTAGAACGCCACGAGTTCCTCGGCTCTACACACACTGCTTTATAAGGCCAATCAAAATGAAGTCATTGTTTAACGAAGAAAAAAATAGCAGTAGCCAAGTATTTAAATCGTGCAAATTGATGTAAATTTATGTAAATGCGAGTCTCCTGCTCAAGGGTTAGTTTTAAAAATAGAAAGATACGCGCAAAGGTTGACTCAAAGATCTACTGCATATGGAGGCTCCTACTAATGGGCTCCTGGTTCTACTGAATTCTCTAACAAAGATGTGGACATGTTTAGTGATTTTCCCCACAGGTGACAATGAGCATTACCTTCAGCAGCAAAGGATGACACACGCAAGTATCAGTCAACTTATTAATCCTGACACGAGCAGCTGCTACAGAAAGCAGACAATTTCTCGATGAAAGGCCTTTTCATCCTGCCTTTTATGTCACCAACATCAAGTCCAAAGTGCTCGCACATTCTCTTGAGAATTGTTATGTTGAATTTGTTGAGCTTGTCATGCTTGGCAAGGTCGCAGATGTTATGACAGTCAAACACAATAGGATGCTGCAGTACAACTTACCTCCGCACTTCATTACTAAGGTCTTCAAGAGCACTCTCAATGACTGCAGCCTCGTTAACATCATCGTCGTTGTCGTCTGTGACATCAGATAAACTCTTCTTTGCTGCTGGTTATTTGTTGGTTGCTTAGGAACTCATCCCTACTGAATAAGCGTTCTCCATCAGTATCTCTGGCGTTCATCATATCCCTTGCAACAACAACTGCATCAGCCTTGCATCCTGTTGTCTCGCCAATGTTGAACTTTGCCGTCAGGTATTCTTTTTTGTCTGGCATTGAAACGAGTCCTTCGCGTCTGCGAAGATCTCAATGCCCAGCCCATTGGTAAAGCTGGTTGCACTGGAATTTCGCATAACACGTCTTGGGTACACTGTACAGTTGGAACGCCAACGTTCTGCACCTCCAGTCTCTCGGCATAGCCAAAAATTGCTCGGTCTAAAAGTGGTTCCCGTTCAAGTACAAACGTGTGTTCTCCGGAGTCCAAATGCTGTTGCAGATACACGTAACGTTGGTATTGTTTTACGCATCCCTGTTCTGGACACGAAAACAGGCGGACATCTGGTTCTGTTTTCAACTCTTCGGTATCCGACCTTTCACTGGTGTCTTCATGTTCAGCCTTCTCTCCGAGAACATTTTCTTTTCGTTTGGATTTTGCAGACAAGAAATCCCCCGTGACATCGTCATTGTTCACTTCAGTTAAGCGTGGAACTTCTGAACTGTTTGGCACCGTTAGTTTCTTCCACGGAATCAGTTTTCCCGAGCCAATTTTGTAAGCTTTCCAAACGCGCAATCCCTCTTGATCGTACTCTACATTTGAAATGGAACTCACTCCTTCAAGCTTAATGTGCGGAAAGCTTGCAGATATGGGAGGTCCACATGATGTGACCCTCACGGATGGCATTCCTCCAAATGAAAGAATAGCTCCTTCGTTTCATCCGCCGTTTCTATGTTGTTACCTGAATTTAGATAAACCTTCATATGAGACTTGATGGTAGCGGATTTTCTGTCGCATGCCCCTTTTCCACCTTGCGGGTCAAAAAAATCCATTCGCTTAACGGTCATGCCATGGAGCTGACCCACCATCGCCGCAAGGGCAATTGTGGTACCGCAATGGTAACATCCAGCATTGTCTTGCCAGTAATAGACAGACTGTAGCTGGGGCATAACCACCCTCAGATTTTTGAGGGTGTCAGACATTACAGACAGAACAGCACAACTATCTTGACTGCAGGGTTTGAAAACATGACACAAGGTTAGCATCTCCCAATTTCCGTCACTCCCCTTCCGCATGGCCACAGTTACATGCCACGGGATACCACGCTTCCCAAACCAGTCTGTTTGGCTTTCTCGATACTTCCTTGGTATAAATTTCATGGCCCAGTCTTGAACTAAGAGAACAGATGAGCCGTCAAGGACTTGAAGGATGTCCAATCTTGCTTGATCCTGGTTTGCGGATCGCAGTAAATGCGTTTTCCAGGCACTTACTTCTCGTTTTGCCTTCTCAGTCAAAAAGTTCAGTTCATCGTGTACTTCAGGAGCAATTGCTGTCTTCTGTATTGCTTTCTCTATCTCCTCTATGGTCAAATAAAGCCTACTGCGTTGCCCACAGCGGTCGTCGTGATGATGTAGGCAAGTAGATTGGTAATCTGAGTCTTTGGGGTCACTGAGAGCGTAAACTCGACAGTGATCTGGGATTCCTGAACTCTCTGATACGTGCACCTATTTAATAAAAATGTAAATATTGGACTTGAAATTCGGAAGTATTGAGGAAGAGTCATCAAGCGCCAAGTGGATACTTTGGAGCAATTTCATCAAGGACGGCTGAAATGGCTTGCTTAGCTTTGCGTTCGTGTTGCCTTTTCGTCCTTCCACTAGCCTCTTCCCATGGTGTTTTCAGAGTGTACCTTACAGGACTGATGTCTCTACTTTTTAAGAAAGTATTCAGGTGTTCAATGGGTCTGTAGTCACTTTCCAACTCATTGCCACTAGCGCTTGTCTGATCTGCTTCTAGTATTGTTGGCGGTAAATACAAGCTCGATTCAGGTGTTGCTATCTCTGGCAATTGATGACACCTACTATCATGAAAGGGTGTGCTTGTGGCAGGTTGGGGTGTCGACGTAGTTTTCTCTTCCTAGAAGGGACAAAATATTATTTAAAATACAAGTATGATTTGTAGCTTCTTGTAGAGCTTTGAAATATGATTAAATCCTCATGTATTGCGGACATGAAAAACCCAATAATAAATATCTGACAAGCAGAGCGACTTAATTGACCAATCCACACGCTTCATAAAACAAATGTTCTTCACTTATGCATGCTCCTGTTTGTCACTGCTACTCGCCAAAACGGAGTGCCGAAGACAAGTTGTACTTACCTGTTTGTCAGTGCTTCAATGATTGATATCGACATGTAAATTTCAAGCTCTTAAGATGGTACAGAACTTGCAGTAGTTTAGAACTGAAATGGCCCTGACTCGCCCCACAAAATCCACACTAAAACTGAAGTGGGGTAAGCCGTATCCCCTTGCATTAGTCTTCGTCTATGCATCGATCTGACCTCTTGATATTATGTCCCTGACGCCCTTGCTAGCTTCTAGGCTTCCGTATTTTGTTCTGGCGTCCACGTTTCTGTCCATGTTTCTTGAGTGTTTCAACTTTAGCACAGAAATTAATGTGATAAACAGATGACCGAGCAATCTTTTACCTAATCCGGTACTTTAGGAATTTCTGGGTGTGGATGTGCCGCTGGGACCCTGGAACCCTTAGTGTGATAGTTAGCTCCCAGACCCCAAACGGGTGTAATTCCCCCATAGGCCCTTGTGGTCAAAAAATAAAACGAAAAGCACATGGTTAAAATGTTTGTAGATTTGATTGTTTTGCTCGCCGTTTCGCGAAGGTAAAACCGGCTCTTCTAAGCTCTATCGAGGTCGAGAGTTACAAAATTGGTGGTCCGTGAGAGGCAGTTCCGGCGATAGATGCGAAGGAGCTCCTGGTTTTACGTGGGAATGTCACCAGATGTCATCGAGTAAGCTTGTTGGTTTCCATCGAGTGGACTTTGCAGCATTGACAACACGTCCCGTTCGGATGGCTAACTGTTTGGGAATTAATTTCAAAGCGACAAACTGAGAGTGACTTTGGCATTTTCGAGGTAAGAGTCCTAAAGTCTGTAAGTTTGAGTGGATTATTGCGACGAAATTTATTGTGGAAGACTGAGTTGATTCAAACGCGATAATTAGAAATTCAAGATGGCGGAGGAGCTTCAATTAAGAATTCACACTGAACTCTGTAAAGCAACCGTCGAAAGTACAACATTAGTGGCAAAACAATTAAAAATAAGTGACTCCGAGGTAAAAGACAAAGGGAAATTCTCGATTATCAATAAAGTTGAAAATGTTATTGAAGAGCAATTAACTGGATTGGCCGATGAGGACAAAGTTGGCTTTCTTCAGCCTATTGCCGAAATTTTAACTGATTTGCCGCCACCTCTTGAGGAACTTGATAAAAACAAGAGCGAGTTACTTATTCTAAAGAAAGAGATTGAAGCGCTTAAACTTATGCATGAGCAGATATCCAAGGAGGTTGGGGTCAAAGAGGGTATTACCCAGGCTAAATAAGAGCAGGTTAATTTACAGTCAGGTGATGGTGTGTCCCCCTTCCAGTCCCTCATTGAGTCCACAAGTGTACTTAGACGTCAGTTCAAGATAGTAGGCCAGATTGGAGACCCAGATCAAAAGGATAAGTTGAATTACAACTCATTACGGAGACAGATTGATACAGGTGTTGAGCAAAAGTACAAGGAGCATGAGATTGTGGATGGGGTTATTCGCGCCATCAGCCCAGGGCTTGTTTTAAGAAGTTATCTAGAATCCTTTACGACCTTGTCTCTTGAGCGTCTCAAGAAAATCCTTCGTAGCCATTATGGGGTTAAGAACACTACGGAACTGTACCAAAGTTTAGCGTCTATTTACCAAAGTGGGAAAGAAACACCTCAAGCATTCCTAATGAGAGCCCTTGACTTAAGGCAAAAGATACTCTTTGCGAGCCAAGAAGGGGAAGACTCCTTGAAGTATGATGCTTCGCACATTCAGCAACTCTTTCGTAGAACCGTTGAGACTGGGCTACAAGATGAGAGTATCAGAGTCAAACTTCGGCCTTACTTGGCCAACCCACTGGATGAAGATGAAGAACTCATTCACCAGGTGAATGTTGCCGTTTCATCTGAAGAGGAACGGAAAAACTGAAGAGCCAGACCAAAACTAAGCCAGCCTATGTGACGCAGATTGGTCAAGAGGCAGAGTCACCAGAAGTACCTTCTAGTAAAGTCCCCACCGTGAAGAAGGATCCTAACCTACCAAACCGGGCAAAAACAGAACTTCAAGAACTCAAGGCTGAGGTGGAAGCATTGAAGACGGAGGTTAAGAGTAGATCAGAAGCGAACGCCCAACCAGTCCGACAGGGAGGAAACAGTTGGAGTTATGGAAGGGGTTGGGAACGACGGGAAGCAAGACCCCGACCATCCAAATGCCAGTCCTGCTTTGAGAAAGGGGAAGAACGGTGTAATCACTGTTTTAAATGTGGGAGCGATAGCCACTATGCCATTGGTTGCCGACAGGGTCAGTAACCAGGACAGAGATCGCTAAACGAGAGACGGCTACTTGTGCGGGACCAGAAGTAGCCGAGCCCCCACATGTGTCCCACCAATGTAACTACTGCGCCAAAACCGAAACACAAGTCCCTTATCAACGCTGTTCCCAGTGCCAGGCAGTGTGGTATTGCTCTAAAAGATGCCAGAAAGAACAGTGGTCCGCCCATAAGACGATTTGTCAAGCAATTAAGGAGCTGTCACAAAGAGAGAATCAAGTAATTCTTGAAACCGCATTTATCAGCCACCTGACACCCACACAGCATGCAAAAGTTGTCAATCTAGTTGGAAGAAAATGTACAGTTAAGTGTTTACTTGATGACAATGAAGTTACTGCCTTATGGTACACTGGTGCCCAGGTCTCCATAATGACAAGAGGCATGCTGGAGGAAAAACTTCCAGGAACAGTGGTGAGGGATATATCAGAACTGATCAGTGTAGGACTTGACCTAACCGCAGCTAATGGAACCAAGATTCCTTTCATTGCATGGGCTGACGTGAGGGTGCGACTTCCTTCATCGGCAGAGGAGGTGCGAGACGTGCATGTTCCATTTCTGATTACAGTTGATCGGCTAGAAATGCCAATATTGGGCTATAATGTCATTGAAGAATTAGTAAAGACGTCTACTCAAGAAAGAGAGTCTACATCAGGATTCAACATTTTAAGTGCTTTCAAAAAAGGATTCGCAGATAGTGATAGAGGCAGCTGGAAACTTTGATTAACTTGATTCAAGCCCCAAGTGATGATTACCTTTGCACTGTCCGAACTTCAAAGAAAGACACTATCATCCCGAGGGGCCAGATTGTTAATGTTTCATGCAGGGCAAATACTGGGCCTGTGTCAGCAACGATACCAGTTCTGTTCGAACCTGATGAAATGGCTCAATGGCCAACAGGTCTCCAGATTTATGAAACGCTAAAGACTGTTAAGAAGGGATCTGTGTCACGAATTGATATTGAAGTCCATAATACAAGTCAACATGACATTACACTTCCCAACCGCACCCCACTGGGAAGATTGCAGTTAGTTTAGTCTGTTACACCCATGGAAGCCCGATTAGCCAAAGCGAAGGGGCCCGAAACTTGTCGTAAAGACGACTCATGTACCCCTTTACTGGAGTAGACGATGAAGGACTTTGCAAGGAGCCAAATAATGCTGTGCCTGAGTTTGACATGACTAGTCTGACAACGGAACAAAAGGAAGTAGTACAACGGATGTTGAAAGAAGAAGCCGCCTCATTCGCAACAAATGAAGATGATATAGGGTGTATGGAAGGTCTTCAGATGGATATTGAATTGTCAGACAGTACACCCGTTCAGCGGAATTACGTGTCAATCCCACGGCCCCTTTATCAAGAAGTGAAGAGCTACATCGAAGACCTAATGAACAAACGGTTCATCACCAAATTACGATCATCTTATTCGTCGCCAGTAGTGTGTGTTAGGAAGAAGGATGGCACTCTTCGACTGTGTGTGGACTATCGCGAATTAAACCGTCGTACCGTTCCTGACAGACACCCCATTCCAAGAATACAAGAAACGCTGGATAGCTTAGGTGGTAATTCGTGGTTTAGCGTCCTAGATCAGGGCAAGGCTTACCATCAGGGCTTCATAGCACCAAAAAGCCGACCATACACCGCGTTCATCACACCGTGGGGTTTATATGAATGGGTTCGTATACCCTTCGGGTTGAAAAATGCGCCCGCAAATTTTCAACGATACATGGAACATTGCCTTGGCGAATCGAGGGATGAAATAGCCATTCCCTATTTAGATGATGTCATCGTTTTTAGCCAGTCCTTCGAGGAACACGTGGAACACATGCGAAAAGTACTCAAGCGCCTCTGGCAGCAAGGTATCAAACTCAAGCCGTCCAAATGTAAACTGTTTCGAAGAGAAGTTTGTTTCCTGGGACGTATTGTTTCGAAAGATGGATATAGAGTGGATCCCAGCGGAATAACTGCTGTGACTACCCTTGCAGAAAAGAAACCAAGGACTGTCGGGGAAGTGAGACAGTTAATTGGATTTCTGAGTTACTATCGTCGTTATATTCCCAATTTTGCCTGTCTCGCCAAGCCCTTGTATGGACTGTTAAACACACCAAAGTCTGAAAGGACACCCAAGCATACTGTGAGGAGGGCCTCCGACAAAAGGAATGGCCAGTTACCATCTGCAACACCAATTACGTGGACAAAAACCCATCAACAGTCATTGAGAGAACTCATTGGATATCTGACTAATCCACCGATTATGGCCTATCCAGATTATGAAAAACCATTTATTGTTCACACGGATGCATGTAATGATGGCCTTGGTGCGGTCCTCTATCAGCGACAGGATGGGAAAACCAGAGTCATCGCATATGCATCCCGCACTCTTACACCCGCAGAGAAGAACTATAACCTTCATGCCGGAAAACTCGAATTTCTGGCCTTGAAATGGGCAGTGTCGGACCAATTCCGGGATTATCTATATTATGCACCCGAATTCACAGTGTATACCGATAACAATCCGCTGACATATATACTGACTTCCGCAAAGCTGAATGCGACCAGCTTACGCTGGGTTGGCGAACTAGCAGATTTCAGGTTCCAAGTGAAATACCGTCCAGGCAAGTCCAATAGTGATGCTGACACGCTGTCACGAATGCCTCTGAACATTGAAGATTACGTGACCACGTGCAGTGAAAGAAGCAGCTTAGAGGTCGTACAGGCAACTATCTGTTCCGTGCAGTTTCAAAGTCGAGGTGACTTTCCGTGGCTAACAGCTTTAACTGATTCGATTACAGCCCTAGACGATGACAAGATTATTACAACAGACCAGCAAATTGACCTTAAGCAAGCGCAAGAATTAGATCCATTGCTTAGCAGGGTTATGCACTTCATACAGTCAGGGAAGAGACCTTCAGTCAGAGAAAGTAAAGCTGAATCCAGGGACGTACAGCGGCTGCTGTTCGAGTGGAACAAACTGATCCTAGGAAACGACAATATATTGTACCGTAAAACAAGCACAAACGAACAGGTTGTATTACCCCGGAAACTTCCTAGGATTATTCTTAAAGAACTCCATGAGGACATGGGCCACTTGGGTGCTGAAAGAGTGTTTGATTTGACAAAAGCAAGATTTTACTGGCCACACATGAAAAATGATATCACACACTTTGTTACCAAAGTATGCAGATGCATCAAACAAAAACCACCTGTGATCAAGCAGCGAGAGCCACTTAACACAATTGTCACCACAGCGCCCTTTCAAATGGTCTCACTGGATTTCCTCCATGTTGAAGCAAGCGCAGGAGGCTATCAGTACATCTTGGTAGTGATGGATCACTTCTCCCGGTATGCTCAAGTTTATGCAACCAAAGATAAGTCTGCAAAGACTGCAGCAGAGAGGGTATACAACGATTTCATCTTGCGTTTTGGAGTCCCTGAAACAATCCACCATGATCAAGGCGGTGAATTTGAGAACAAACTGTTTTACAATCTGGATAAAATTCTTGGAACTCGTCATTCAAGAACTACGCCGTACCACCCCCAGGGGAATGGTCAGGTTGAACGCTTCAACAGGACATTACTTTCAATGCTCCGGACTCTGCCAGAAAAACACAAGTCAAGGTGGCGTGATCACCTGAACAAAGTGGTACATGCATATAATTGCACGAAGAATGACTCGACAGGTTACGCCCCATTTTTCCTTCCATTTGGCAGACCCCCGCGTCTCCCTGTTGACCTGATGTTTAACCTTAAACCACCCACTGGATTCAGTTCCTACCCAGAATATGTTAGAAAGTGGCGAAATGCTATGTCAGAGGCTTACAAGATAGCTTCAGAAACTGCCCAGCGGAATGCTCAGCGGGGAAAGAAACAGTATGACAAGAAGGTACGACACATCGTGCTTATGCCTGGAGACAGAGTGCTTGTTCGAAACCTGAGTGAGCGAGGCGGACCAGGAAAACTGAGGTCATACTGGGAAAACGAGGTGCACATAGTTGTGGAGCAAAAGGGCAATGGCATGCCAGTCTACGAAGTCCGACCAGAATCGGGAGCCAAGCCATCCAGAGTACTACACCGCACCTTACTGCTACCATGTACTTACTTACCTGTGGGCGAATCCAATCTACCAGTTTCTCAAACCTCCCGAAGTGGTCGTAGACAACGTAAGCGGATGCATGTGCCAAAGGACAAGCAGTTTGCCCAAGACTCGTTCACGGCTAGCCAAGACGAAGACAACAGCAATGAAGATACCGGTGTCCCATCACTTGTACCAAGTCAACTGCAACCGTTTGTCCGGCCCGGTAATAGTGCGCACCCTTCCGAAGAATTGCGGGTCAACCACGACTCTCCAGTTATTGGCAACAACTATCTCTGTGAACAGGAGGATGTCCCAGAGCCACCTAATGATGATGCACCAACCGAGAGTGTCCATGTGACGTTTGAGGCAGCCAATGAGTCAGAGCAATCCAGCGTCTTGGAAACCAATGAGTCTGAGGAACGACGTCCACAAAGGCTTCGGAGAGGCCCTGTCCGTCTGACATACGATGTTCTAGGCCAGCCCGTGTACTACCCTGCCGTAACTACTAACATACATTCTGTTTCAGGGTCAACATACCCAGCTCCTGTATCCTTCGGGTTGACACCTCCATATCTACCGTCATGTCATTGGCCGCAGTATGGACTACCCATCCAACCCATGTATTATTTCTGTGCTTAAATACACCTTGACGAGGTGCGCACCAGGAGTACAAGGATATGACTAATATGTTTGTTTTACACTTAAAAAAAAAAGACTTGACCAAGTGAACATGTTTTATATTAACAAATGAGCACTAGGCTCTTAAGGATCTATTCTTTCAAAACCAAGAGGCAGTAACCGTTACCGCCGAGTAAAAATATTGAAACTAGTCGCATAAAGGACACTGTGGACCTGCGCAACCCACCGATGTAGACCTACGTATGCCAGTCAAGTGAGACAATCAGCATGTTGTAAACAGAGGTTCAAATGTTGATGAATCCGTTTTTTTTAAGGGGGAAGAGTGTGATAGTTAGCTCCCAGACCCCAAACGGGGGTAATTCCCCCATAGGCCCTTGTGGTCAAAAAATAAAACGAAAAGCACATGGTTAAAATGTTTGTAGATTTGATTGTTTTGCTCGCCGTTTCGCGAAGGTAAAACCGGCTCTTCTAAACTCTATCGAGGTCGAGAGTTACATTAGCCTATACCAGGGCTAGTTCAACTGAATTTTGCTACCCTATACTAGAGTAAACTCCCACCGATTTCCGTCTAAATACCGATACTTGACAGTTAATAATATCCAGAAGTGTTTGATGACAGCCATTTGTCGACACTGTTGAGGCTGAGCTGAGTAAACTTTGCCGACTCGATGTTTTTAAATTTTTGAGCGGGAATTTCCTTAGTCTTGATAAATTCTTCAAGCGACTGGTCAGTTTCGTGAAAAATGATACCCTTTTCTAGACCCAAACGCTCTGATTTATATACCCTATACTGGAGTAAACTGCTTGAAAACCATACCCTTCAGAGCGGCACATACCTATATAGCCCATATATGGCAGCAACCCCCCCCCCCCCCCCCCCATCCCCCACACGGGGCTGCGAGACATGACTACGAGTCATACGAGCCAACATGGCGAGCCATGCGAGTCACACAGTTATTGAAAGCTAACCGTTTTAAAATGGGTGCTTAGACTTAATAACTGCTAACAGCGCCACTTGAAATGGGTGCTTAGACTAAAATGCGAAATTCGCATCGCTCGCAGATTGTCCAGCCCCAACTCCACGAGACAGATAATTACTTTCGAAGTACGTAACGAATTAAAAAGAAGTTATTCTAAGTTAACTACAGTAAAACCCGCGTATTAGAACCAAGGTTTTATCCTAAAGAGGTTCTTATAAAAGCTGTGTTTACTGGAAAATTAGACTAATAAGGTTTAAGTTAAACAGGTTTTTATCTAAAAGGTTGTATTTATGGTTGCGTGTGACCTAGCAATTAGGTAATTTATATATTATTATATATTATTATATAATAATTTATGGGTGTAGTCAATTATTCGAACTGCGCCTACTGTCTCCTCCCCTGAAGAGTGGTTCTCAGTTTCAGGATTTTCCTCGTCATTTGATTTTGTTTTTGTGATCCTCTCACTTTGCTTCTTCGTGTTACTTATTAAAACCCTGCAGTTGCGACAAACACCTGTAAAATGAATCGTTCAAAAGTTGGAGTGTAAAGACTCTATGAACCATATTACTCAATCTTTGGCAAGTTACAGCATTAAACTACAAAGAGATTAATAAAAGCTCGTCAACACATACCTGCCCCTACAGGAATAAATATTCCTTATTTTTTCCATATCAAATGGCATGCCGTTTTCCCAAGCCCCCTTTCTGCTCTTGCCACTTTTGCTGGCTCATGTTTTGAAAGGGGAGGTGGAACGTGGCATTTATTTGATCCTCGACGCCAGCCGATGCCGAGAGATTAGCGGTGATGCGGAAAAATCGTCATTTCCGAAAGGTTTAACTCCGTGTCGGAAAAAACAGCCGCTCTTGACAGAATAAGTTCAATTTCGCTCTCTACGTCAGTCAACGACAGGGATTCGCTCTGACGAAGGGCTAACGCTCGAAACGTCAGCTTTTAGAATCTCTGTACGGTGGTCAATTTACATTATCAACTCCGTTGATAAACCAAATTTTTGTATACTACTTCCCCACCGACGCAGCACCACAGTTTCTTTAGAAACTACCCCTTCATTCAACGACAGGAACGACTTGTAACCTGCGATGTCCCTATTACAGTTTATAAATGGAATTACTTCCCTTGATTTTTTCCTGTCTTTCGGGTCAAAAGAACAACGACCTCCTACTATGGAGTTGAAAGAACACTTCACTTCCATGATGACTACAAATTTAAGTTTGCGTTTCCTCAGAAGCCATTTTCATTCACTGCAATTAAAAATGACAGTAATTAAGTTTATTTCGCGGATTGTTATTCTGATTACGTATGCAATATATTACTCTCTGGCTAGCTCTTGCACGGTTTATTTCGTTATTGTTCACTGGATTTTCCAAAACCTGAGGATGTTAAATTTACAGCTGTAGACTACTTTTGCCCGTTGACTGGCATTTTTTTTGTCTGCAAAGGAAACGTTTGTGGTACTGGTATTTTGCGGAGTGTAATTGACACCCGCATGTTGTTACCGGCTCGACTTTGTTATAAGCGACTCAAGTTTACGCAAAATTTAAACCGTTTTCACGAGAAAAGACATCGTTATATTAGAGAGGATTTTTTGCCGAAGCCAAAACTTACGTGTGGCGGCAAAGCCGATGGCTGAATGACTTTCAGTATGTTCCTCCAGGAAAAAAGACCGCCTTGTGTCACGATATTAACCCAAGCATCACGAATGCTTCAAGCTCGCAGCGTTCACTGAAATGTGAGTAATTTCAAAAGTGTATTGTAAAGCACATGACGGATAACCCAACCTGATTCTGATATATTATTCATAATAATATCAATGTACTGCTCAGGCACAATTTTGAGCAAAATTGCACTTTTACCACATAGTAAAAACACTTTTTGAATTTTAACACTTATTGCGGGATTTGTCGTGTGCAAACAGGAACCATTTTCCTAAACGTTGTTTTGTTTTCCTAACCAAAACTCCATTAAGCCAATATCTTTGTTGTCAATGGTGAACACTTCCTTTATCAATAGAGAGTGTTAAAATACCGGAGTTTTTCGTTTTGTTCGCGGGCAGCAAGACAATTTGAATGACAACTTTCAAACCTCTTGCGGGTACTTTCGGGATCCTTGCGGGTAAAATTTGTTTTTCTCAATTCTCTCACAATTAAAGCACCTCTAAGGGAAGGGAGACATACCACTTTTCTTTCCTATCAAACGACTATTTGTGGCCAAAAATTGGGAGGAAATTTTTTTTTTTTTCATTTCTGCCACCAAATGCTCGGTATTTCCTGACCGCTGCTCTTAAAGTCTAGCTTTAACTAGCGAAAGATGTTTTGTCTCGATATTTTTTTGATCAACTAGTTGGATTTTACTAAAACAATTATTTCTCTCGCCCTTATGGCCTCTGAGTCAATAGCCCATTCGGCCTTCGGCCTCATGGGCTATTGACTCAGAGCCCATTCGGGCTCGAGGAATAATGGTTAATTGGTCCTTTTTTGGTCTCCTTATTTTATGAGTCTATCAAACTATTCAAAATTAATTTGTCCTGTCAAACCCAAATGACTTTATAAAGGCATTCAAGCCACGCTCGCGTCAGTCACCGTACGACAAAATCACAATTAATTATTTATAAATAATTACTGATCGTCATCCAAAGCCATTGTTTTCTGTCTTCATTATATCTCCGAATGCCGAGAGAAAAACAATGCAAACTGTGTGAGAAAAACGGGTGCGGTCTTCTTTTGTGGCAGGGAAATTATCAGGGGTAATCCTGAACGAGCTAAAACGCTTAATATTGCAGGGCGCTGACAGAACTTGCTTGCGGCAATATGTTTAATATTGCAGCACCGCTTTGCTGTTTGTTACCAGTTACTGTTTTCGCCCAGTAATTTTTTTCAGTAGTAAAAATCCTCGGATGCCATCGAGTATTGTAGATCTCAACTTAGAGATTCCTAAAATAAATAAATAGACCACAAAAAGTTCTGTTCAGGGAGACGTACTTCAACGCAAACATGTTTAAATTTTATTCAACCTTGGCCCGTTAAAGTGTTACACAACTTGTTCTATCTGAACCGTGCCGCTTTCCTCAGCACCCGTACTATTTTTACCCGTGCTCGTACTACCTCGCCGAAGGTCCCAGCACGGCTAAAAATTTTGGTTCGGCATGGATGAAATTTCATCCGAACCTTTTTTTTTTTGGAACCTGTGCCAATTTCACCCGAGCCGTGCCAAATATTTTCTGTAGTGTAAACAGGCCTTAAGTGCACACCTTACAGTGACAAAGTTTGTTACTGATATAAAACTAGTTATAGCTGTCGCTAAAGTGCCAATGAGCCAAGCTTGAGTGATCTGGCGGCTGCAAACATCACGCGGCGTACTCGTGCTTAACTCTCATTGGTTATCGCTACGGTCAACATTTCATCGCTTTGGTCTACATTACAGCTTTTGGTCTACATTACACTCAAATTTGAAGCGCTTCTGAGATTTCGTCCGCCTAAAAATCTTCTCGCGGCTCTATAAGCTGCCGCCTCGCCAGGCCTTCTGTCTTCAGAAGGCCTGACTCGTTGGCAATAACAATCTTTAGCACAGTTTACACTACAGAAAATTTTCGGCATGGCTCGTGTGAAATTAGCATGGGCACCTAAAAAGAGCTCGGCAAACTGTGTTTACACTACACCATTTTTAAAGTATCAAAACCACCGTGCCAAAATTTTTGGGCCCGGGTAAGTTCTCTTGTAGACATGCGAAGTTCAATTATAATCAAGAACGTCTGCCTCATTTTTGTGGAGAATGAGCAGCCATCTTAAAATATGCGCAAAAAACCGCTAGCCTATATGAATTAAGGCTCAAATCGTGCCTATTTTTTCAGCACCCGTACCATTTTCACCCGTGCTCGGACTACCTTGCCAAAGATCCCAGCACGGGTAAGAATTTTGGTTCGGCACGGATGAAATTTGGTACTGACAGGTTGTTTACACTGCAAATTTTATCCGAACCGAACCTTTTTTTTTTGGGACCCGCGGCAATTTCACCCGAGCCGTGCCAAAAAATTTCGGTAATGTAAACCGGGCTTTTGTACTATAAGTACTAATCACGACTAGTACTGACTGATTATAATCTTCGTTCTTCTTTTCCTCAACTACTTTTTCCCCAAACCCCCTTTCTACTTTTTGTTCAAAATCATTGTTAATCAGGTTTTCCTCTTTTTCCTTCGCATCAATTTCAACCTTCTTTGGAATCATTCCCTGCAAGATTTCACTTGCCTTTCTTTTAAATGTTGACGAGGCACATCTTTACTCCCTAACTCCATCACATGATCGGTGACCAGTGGTTTCTACAATAACTTGTTCTGGCATACCACCTTCGTACAA
>NC_090873.1:23716854-23719354 GCF_036669935.1 Montipora foliosa
TTATATATATATATATATATCTGACTGGATTTACAAAAAGCTAGCCATTGATGCTGTAACTTAGCACCTTCAGATGCACAACAAAGTTCTCTCTACTGACAGCTATGATTGCAGCTAGGATCAAACCTTACCCCATCCTGGACAATGCAACTTCTAGAGTTTACACGTGTCTAATTATTATTTTACTGGTCCTTGCATGGGGATCCCTGTGGCACCTGAGAGGTCAAGGTAAGACATTTCCTGGCTTCCTGACTTAAATTTTGATCAAGTCCTATATAAGAGAATTAGCTTCTTGGTCATTCCTAAGTCATAGGCGATCAATTTCTGCCAAGTAGTGTCACAGAAATACTGACAAGTTATTTGATTTAAACCAAGGCACAAACTCTAACTCAGGGTATAATCAACCCCCCCTAAACTAACTTTGCCTTGCCCTTATAGGTGCAAACTAACATTTAAATCATAGCTTAGACACTCTAGAGTTTGCACAGGCATGTCTTGACGCAGCCCCCTCTGGTTCAAAGACCGCGCCAAGAGGTTGAAAACGGGCTTCGCCCGTATTCAACCGAAAATTTAAGCAGCCACCTTCTTCAAAAATCAGTCAGATATCAAAGCACAATGGAGCAGATGCAGACTAAACAATCTTGCTCAAGCAAATTCCATTCAGGCTGAGCCTCCCATTGGCCATAGCATTGAATTCGTTTTCATTCCATGCTAATTTCTGACTGGATTTACAAAAAGCTACCCATTGATGCTGTAACTTAGCACCTTCAGATGCACAACAAAAATTCTGGTTAGTTTAAGTTGCAGTAATTTTGTTTAGCATTATTTTCCACGCCATTAATTAAGTGCAGCTGCAATGATTTCGGTGCTCTTAATTTCCATTCCTGCTACCCTAATTTTTAGACCTAGCTTTCCAGACATTTATGAAAGTACATATTTTATTTGTTCCCATTAACTCGTACATTTATTAGAATTCTGAGGACTGTGTTATTGACCAGAGGGTTCAGTTTTATTCAGGAACTTTTTTGCATCCAGTGTTGAATAAATTTTTGCAGTGGTCACTTCCAACTGTGCCTTAACTGTGTTAATTTTCTTTATATATTTGTGAAATTCAACCTCCTCTTTCATGTTAATTTTCTTTATTTGAAGGTCGTTTTACATATTAAATTTGTGTTCACTTAATTGTACTGACGCATTAACATCTAAATTATACCTTAATTTCATGGACCCTTAATTTGCCATAATAAGGTATATATGTAGTTAGTTACTATTGTAACTGAATATTACCCTTGTAGGGAATTGGAATAAAGTATAGGAGAGTATGTATTTAAGGTCATTAAATAATATCAACAGTTTAATTACCTGGGTAACAACATTAAGCAGAAATGCGACTGACCAGTACTCTCACCGACATAAATATTCCAAGCCACTCAGGCCTATCTGTAACAAGGTCTGCTGTTTGCCTTGGAATAACTAAAACGAGAGGATACAAGTTTTTAGGTTTAAGGATGCGTGGGTAAATAAATTTTACCTCATTGTGCACGTAGCAATGTTAAGCCCCATTTTCGGGGAAGCTAGCGTCAGCTTTCCCACCTATAGGGTATCTTCTGAACGTCAAATTCCTGCAATGATATAGTTTGTTGATTACATTGAATGAAGGATGTACAATGTACGTAAAAGTATTCAGAGAGCAATTACGAAAACCAATAGAAAGAAACTCTGTTCAACTTGCGAACACTCCTGCAAAGACTGAAACAAGTGATGGTCCATATTTAGGAAAATTTGCTTACCTTTTCTTCACTCATGGTGCCTACAGTCCTTGCGAGACCAAAATGGCGGATAACTCATCTCCAGGTTCTGTTGGTTTTCCAAGATGGCGGGCAAACTGAAATCCCGACCATGGGGCAACGCTCTCTAAGTTACTCCATTTTGGAGTCCGTGGGGAATAAAGGCTTTGTCTTTGCATTGTCTTTGCCCGTCCAGCCTCACACTGAATGAGAGGTTCGACGGGCAAAATCTTTGGTTTGGACATTGAGTGATATGGGTCTATTAAGGTGCATTAAGAATACACTTTTAACGTATAATAATAAATATATACTTTACTTATGAAAATTTTATCCTAAAGAGACAGTAATATTGGATTTACAATAAAGTTCACTTAGTGTAGATAGTTGATTCCTAAGCAAACAACAATGAAATGCTCGCCTTTGGATTTTGGGGAGCTATGCCTGCTATCACAGTCCAGAAATCTTAGCGTGCCCTGGGGGGTCTTCTGGCTGGGGTAAGGGAAACGCCCCTCACGGCCGTGGAGTTCACGGTTTTGTGACTGTATCTCAACGAGGATTATGTTGCCTGGGTCATAGGTCAGCGCTTAAGGGGACCCTGCGAAAAGTGACATGACACGGCATGGCTTGCTTAAATGTTTTGCAAATTTTAATCTTTTTGTCAATATTTTGTATAACGCATGCAATGTTTCGAACAGCGCGTGCAGCAATGTTTC
>NC_090873.1:23721854-23726854 GCF_036669935.1 Montipora foliosa
GGAGCCGGTTAATTAAGTAATCGAGGAGAGAAATTACCTCGTTTGGTCCCGTGGTACCAGTGGTCTCGTCGTAAAAAAACAGTATATCTTTCCGTTGTTTGCACAGTATATTCCCAGTAAATGCGTCCTAACCCTCGCAGAGTAGTATGCGTCTTGAGCAGGAACTTTGGGTGTTTTAAGAGATTTGTCAAAATCCATTTGGAGGATTAGGGTGTTTGTGAGTCCGTCCACCGCCATTAATGATTAAAACCAAGATTTCTACTTTCAGAGTTGTTACCCGTTTCACTCACCGATCCTTTGGCATAACCGCAAAATATCCGTAATTGTACATGGGTTAACCAAAAAAGCACACGCCTTTTTTTAATTTTGAGGCATGTTTCCAAAGTCCGCCGGTTATCGTTATAGGTTGCAATTGCATGTTCGTTAAAAAGTGTTGTTACAAAAATGACATTATTCAGTATAACTGTAAAACAGAGTGCGCGCGCGCTTGTTAACTTCGAAACTGAACATTGAACGTTGATTGGCTTTTAAAAAACTGAAGATCGAAAGTCTGAACAGGGTTACCCGAATAGCAAAGAGACGTTGGCGTCACCTATTGTCATTTAGGGAGCTTAAGCACGCGCGTTTTGAGACGCGGACGGCAAGCGGAAGTGAGTTGTTTTCCCTTTTAACTTGTCTTCCCACAAACACATTTTCATTGCTAAGTATCTTTTCTCCATTAGAGATGATTAGTATAAAAATCTGTGAGACAGCACTGTCCTGGCACGCGAAATTTTCTCTTCTGGTTGCCGTCCGCGTCTCAAAAACGCGCATGCTTAAGCTCCCTATTGATGTGCCAACCAGAGCCTCATTGGCTGTCGAAACAAAAGGTCTTTTGTTCCTGTAGTTTGCAAATTTGTTCCCTATTGTTTGAAAGTACTCGCCTCAACACACACAACATTGACACACGGATTGCACACAATTAACTCGTATTTGAATTTTAATTGCTTACACAACACACCAAACGTTCAAGTTTGGGCGAAAATGCTGCGCCAGGGGTTACAATTTATGCGCAACAGTAAAAAAGAACTGTTCTTTCATTCCAGGTAATTTTTCAACATATTAGCGTTTTCAGATAACGAACGGAAAATAATTATATGGAAATGCTGATCATCATCTCCATCATCACTAATAAGAGACGAACTTTTAAAAAATTCGATTATCAACGAGAAAGGTTAATACAAAAGGAACTAGTGACAGGAAAGGTATTTTAGTGCAGATTTCTTTGGGAAAAACCTGCAAATTATTGTTCTGTAATTCCATTGGCTAGATGCTCATGTTGTTCCCGCTGTGGCGTTGACACCCTTTGAAGAACTTTGTCTTTTCACTGCTGTTTGTCTTCAAATAACAGTAAAATACGAAATTTACATTACCACAAGTACAAATAGTTTACCTTGATTGGAAGGTTTGAGTGATTCATTTATTTGCTATCAGCTACCTCACAAAACGACAACAAGATCTACTTCCCACATTAATACATAGTTTCGATTACAAGGCCCTACAAACTCAGGAAAAAGCTAATCAAAGAAAAAGAAAAAGAAGAAATAAGAAAAAAAATACTTGAACAGTACTTGTGTCGACTTTTTGCTTGCAAGTTTGAGAAAATGCTGCCGTGCCCCATGGATTGGTTCCTGAGAGAAGCATGATTGCTACTTTCGAACCGTGGGAAAATTTTCGGGCTGAGCCATAACCGCAAGTGTTAATTTGCGATGATCGGAAAATTAGAAAGCGTGACCTAAAAAACGTGGAATCATTTGGGATTTACCTTTCGTTCCAGAAGGACTAACTCAAAATGCCGAAGTTCGCAAATATGAGGCAAGTTATTTTAAAACAAAAACGCGGCACAAAATGCCCTTTTTTAAGGCGATTTGTCAGCCTGGCCGTAAAACAGGGGAGCAACGAAACATTTGTGCCAAGCGAGGAGATTTTTGAAGACTACTGTCAAACAGTAGCCGTGTGGACTGACGGCGATAGTCTCCATGGCCAGACCAAATACCTTATTAAGAAGGCTGCCTTTTACAAGGTGAGGCGAAAAAATTCTTAAATCAACGGCGCTGTGTTGTCCCACAGTATTTAAATGCCTTTCTCTTAAAAAAAATATATATTGCTCTTTCTTCAGCAATTGAAAAAAGAACTTGAGCACTTCGCTCTCTCAAATAACTGGGATGTTCGGTCGGCGGTACAATCTGGAAAAATCCGAGGCTATTCCGGAATTCAGTTGCAAAGACCCCGAAGACGACCTGCCCTAGAATTTGGTGGAAGAGTCATGCTCCAACGCCTGCAGCATTATATGGGAGAAAATCCAAAACCTGACCCACCAATTGAAGTAAGTATTTTGCTATTTGCTTTCCCAAGGCGCAAATACTTGTCACTTAAAAATAATTATTTTACTCACAAAAGTGTTAAATTGTATTTTAGTTACATGATGTACCCAGTGATCCTCGGGGAGCGGGAACTTGTGCCTTTGCCTCACGAGACATAGAAAAATGTGAAATCATTTGCGAATACGAGGGAGAGCGCATTTCACTTGACGAGGCTCAGAGGCGTGAAGCATTGTACAGGGACCAGGGCAGGCCTTGCACCCTAATGGTCATCGAGAGTGGGGCACTACAAATTGCGTGTTTTCGTAAACACATAATGCCTTTGACTCACGGTCGTATTGGATGAAATGTAGGCACGTTCATTTTTGCCGCCTTATTATCAACATTAGGCTCATTGTCCTCTGTCTACAATTATCATAATGAATAGCGCCGCCCCTTTGTCCAGAAAACAAACAGACGGTTAAGTGAGCCATTGATTCAATGGGTGGCCACCACCATCTCTTTCTGGAGGACACCAAAATGGCTGCCGCAATGCCTAGTGAAAAGAAAAAAAGGATAGGCTTTAAAAGCACACATAAATTACACTTTTTCTGGTAAAGCACAAACGTTGTGGAGAATGAAATGAACAAATTAAAGTGCAATACAAGTTGATATATCATGTGCCAATCAAGCAAGGACAAATGTATTTTTCTGTCGCTTTCAACTAAAATTAAGTGTTTTGAATAACTTCCCTGTACAGAGCACGCTAATCTTGGTTGACTTTACAACTTTCATACGCTTCAAACATTCATGATCGCCACCCACTCTTTTTTCATATTTGACAACTACTTGTCATATTCACAGAAATACACCGGCACTACGATATTGTAACTGGAGGAAAAACGCACTATTACCCGCTTTAGTAGAAGGAGTGCCTGAGGTGTACTGTCAATTTTACACACTAAATGGTGAAATTACCTTTTAAATATTCCGCCTCTAAAAAGACAATTCCATTTCCTTGCAGAATTGATCCATATGAAGGCAACCCGAGAAGCTCCTTGACATGGGGTTCAACCATGAATCATTCGCTCAACCACGCCAATGTTAAGCCCTTCATCATAAATAAGCACTCTAATAACCCTAGAGTATTCCTCGTCGCATTGCACGATATTGCCCAGACCACGGAGCTGCTCTGGAACTACAACGATGAACAATGCCAGTTCTATTCCAACAGCCAAACTCTCCCTGAAGAAGACTAAAAGATTTTAATTGATGGTTAATAAAAACTGCTAATGGCAGCTTAAATGGTGCTAACATGTGTTAAAGTCCTTACACCTACAAAACCCTTCCTTGGCTCCACAAATTAAGCCTTTCTGCCAAGTATACATTTGTTCCTTTTTTCAACATGCATAACCTGCACAACACGAGTCATGAAAAAAGACGGTGGAGAAAAAGAAAAATAACGACAACTATAACAGGAAAAAATGTAAAAGAAGCAAAAAGGAGAAACCCTAAAAACACTTTTAACAGTCGCTTGCAACTACCTGTCCACGCGCTTGACAAAAACATGTTCTGCCGGCCAGTCAAAATTAAAGTTTTCACAATCAAACTTCAAAGTTTACTCGCCCACTTTGGAACGTTTTGGCGCCACTCCGCAAACACTTCACAGAAAGCAAAGTCAGCAACACTTACGGGCATTTTGTCCTTTGCAGTTTTGAACACCTTGCTTGAAATTCCTACCTAGTTTATTTAATGTGAACGCCATGTCTTGCCAAACGGCAAATAAATCAGCTACGATCATTTGCGTAAATGGCGCCAAAACGTTCCCAAGTGGGCGGGTACACTTTGACGTTTGAGTGTCAAAACGATGAATTTTGATTCACAGGCAGAACATGTTTTGTCAAACGTGTGGACAGGTAGTAGCAAGTGACGGTAACCATTTTCAAGAACTCAGTTGTATTCATGTCACAGCAAAATCGGCCATTCAGGCTGAGCCTCCCATTGGCCATAGCATTGAATTCGTTTTCATTCCATGCTAATTTCTGACTGGATTTACAAAAAGCTACCCATTGATGCTGTAACTTAGCACCTTCAGATGCACAACAAAGTTCTCTCTACTGACAGCTATGATTGCAGCTAGGATCAAACCTTACCCCATCCTGGACAATGCAACTTCTAGAGTTTACACGTGTCTAATTATTATTTTACTGGTCCTTGCATGGGGATCCCTGTGGCACCTGAGAGGTCAAGGTAAGACATTTCCTGGCTTCCTGACTTAAATTTTGATCAAGTCCTATATAAGAGAATTAGCTTCTTGGTCATTCCTAAGTCATAGGCGATCAATTTCTGCCAAGTAGTGTCACAGAAATACTGACAAGTTATTTGATTTAAACCAAGGCACAAACTCTAACTCAGGGTATAATCCCCCCCCCCCCCCCCCTAAACTAACTTTGCCTTGCCCTTATAGGTGCAAACTAACATTTAAATCATAGCTTAGACACTCTAGAGTTTGCACAGGCATGTCTTGACGCAGCTCCCCCTGGTTCAAAGACCGCGCCAAGAGGTTGAAAACGGGCTTCGCCCGTATTCAACCGAAAATTTAAGCAGCCACCTTCTTCAAAAATCAGTCAGATATATATATATATATATTATATATATATA
>NC_090873.1:23734354-23751854 GCF_036669935.1 Montipora foliosa
CCTTAAACTACATTTTTGTTTCGTTTCGTTTTCTCAGAAACGAATCCTATCTATTTTGACTTTAGGGTGAACAATTTAAACCGTGAGGTAGAGAGGCCATTCAAAACAGAGCTTGTCATTGAAAATCTAGACATCTATGAGATGTAAAAACAAACTTGTGAACATGTGAACCTGGAGTATAGCAAATCATAATGCTGACAAACACAAAAGGAAAGGAAATGGGTCATAAATGACAAGTTTTGACTATCTGAATAATTTTGGGTTACATTAAGGTTACATCTCGTGGTAATGAGTAATGTAAATAATCTTCGCACTGGTGAGTTGTAGTATTAAATTGGGTTTTCTAGGAACCACTTATTTTGAAGATAGTACTGGTAACTGCCTAGGTTCACATGTAACACAAGTAATGGAAAATTTACAGAAAAAGGAATTTGAAATTTTATGCTGTGGCATTTGTAGACAAGTATCTCTTCTTCTCTCTAATGGTTAATATTCCTTGACAGGAGTCTTTTAGCAAGTGTGAATTGTTGTGCTTTCAGTCTGTTACACAAGATCTTCTAAAATACAGTAGAATCTCGGTAACTCGAACTCGGGTGACTCGAACCCCCCAGCTAACTCGAACAGAGTCTCAATTCCCTTGGCAGTTGACCCAACTTCTCAGTTATTTTTACTCGGTTAACTCGAACTCGGATAACTCGAAAACCCCGCTAACTCGAACTAAATTTCGTTCCCCTTGATCAAAATTTGCCCTAATAACTCGAGTTTCAGGCAGTAGCAGAAAGAATCTTCAGGAGCTCCCTACGACAGCAGACTGCCTTCATTTTTTGTGCCAAGGCAATAAGAACTTTACGAATAATAGAACGACCCCGACGCAAAAGGAAACATAAATTGAGTGTATTAAAAAAAAACATTCAACATTGCATTGTCGTAAGAATACATATTCCTTGCAGTTGCTACGAAATGTGTTAGTTTCTCGTGAAATAAGTTTAATTTGCACAGTATTATACCGAAGTGCTGAAAATCAATAAACTAATAATTATTAACCTGGAAAATAGAATATTTTCGAACAGTTTTTTGTTTCCCTTCAGAGTTCGAGTTACCGGGGTTCTACTGTAATCAAGTCTTCAACGATCAAGAGCTGTGATTTAGATCCTATTCGAGCCGTTATGTTGAAGGAATGTTGGCCGGTTATTCTTTCAGTCATTACCTATGTTGTTAACCTTAGATTGTGCATCATGCCTGAGATGTTGAAAATTGCGCAGATCCGTCCTCGTCTAAAGAAGGCAAATCTCGATGATGAAATGTTAAGAGCTTTAGGTCTGTGTCAAATCTGGCTTTTGTCTCTAAAGTAATCGAAAAGGCAGTCTCTTATCAGCTCATTGAGCATGTTGATAGTGATGACTTCGGTGAACCGCTTCAGTCGGCGTATACGTCACTGCATAACATCGAAACGGCTCTGGTTCAAGACGACTTCCTAAACGCCATCGACCAACGCCGAACAGTTGCTCTGCTGCTGTTGGACTTGTCTTTAGCGTTTGACACAGTTAACTATGAGTTATTGCTTCATAGACTTTGTGTTCACTTTGGTATTAGAGGCAAGGCCCTTGCTTGGTTTACCTCTTACCTTGCTTAACGTTGCCTGTATGTTACTATGAGAGGCGCGGATTCTTCTTTCAGGGTGGTGCACGGTGTCCCTCAAGTCTCAGTACTCGGGCCGCTTGTATACCTTCTGTATACTGCCTCATTAGGGGGCATTGTTCGGAAACATGGAATGATGTTCCATTTCTATGCCGACGATTCTAAACTTTATGTTTTCATTTGACTCAAGAGAAAATGAGGGGACAGAGAGGGAGGCTCAGGGCGTTGGCCAGGATATGTTATGTTCACGAAAGTTATTTTTAGACGAGCGGAAGTCTTTGCTGTAGCGGAAGTATGTCTTCCGAGACGTCCGCATGCAGTCTTGCCTCGCTCTCAGGTTCTTAGTGAAAAGAGAAAATGATGGCGCACGTGGAAGGCTGATGAATATATATTTTCTTTCAAACATCGGACAGAGGTTAGCCTGCATGCGGACGTCTCGGAAGACTTCCGCTCGTCTAAAAATAACTTTCGTGGACATGACATATCCCAAGGGCTGGACAGGGAGCCTCCCTCTCTGTCCCCTCATTTTCTCTTGTTTGACTCCAATACTCCTGAACTGGTTACTGCTTCAAGGTTAGAAGCATGTGTTAAAGATTTCAGTGATTGGATGTCTTCTAACAAGGTAAAGCTGATTTCTGACAAGACTGAACTACTAATCATAGCATCACAATTCTGCCCCCAAGCCCCAGTTATCGTCGCTACATGTTTGCGGTGATCAGATCAGCCCCTCTGTTTCGGTTAGAAAAGTCGGTGTGGCTTTTGATTCTCATTTGAAATTTGAGCGTCAAGTGTCTAGCATATTTAAAGTATCCTTTTTTCATATTAGCAATATATCATCTCGTATGCGAAAGTATCTGAGCTTGGAGAATACCAAGATTTTGGTCCATGCGTTTGTCACCTGTAGGTTGGATAATGGGACTGCACTGCTGTACGGAATTCCTAAATGTCTCATTGCAAAACTTCAAGCTGTTATGAACTGTGCTGCCCGTTTAACTCTATGCAAACAGAATATGACCATGCAACTCCTTTGTTGATCCACCTTCATTCACTCCCTGTTAGTCAGCGCATGATCTTTTAAGATCCTTATATGGACATTTAAGGCGATTAATGGGCTTGCGCCAATGTATATAACTGAACTACTGGATTGATATGTACCACCGCGTCCACTACGATCCTCATCTAGGGGTCTACTATAGGTTCCTCGGTTCAATAGTAAATATGGCGACAGATAATTTTCCGTCTGTACACCAACACTTTGGAATAGCCTACCTAATCATTTGAGACTTGCAACTGACCTCTGTTCTTTTAAGCGTGATTTTAAGACTTACTTGTTTCGCGAGTATTTTTATTAGCTTCATTTCCTTTGTGATGTTGGACCTGATTTTTAGTTTTCTTTTTAGGAGAATATTTTAGTTGCTTTCTCTTTTAGTGGATCTCGTAAACTTGATGTGCAGCGCCTTAGAACTTTATGATCATTTGCGCTATATTAAGTCTTTTATTATTTATTATTATTATTATTATTTAGAGAGTTTGCGTCCACATTTCTGTCTTTATTTCTTGAGAGTTTTAATAGACTCAGTGAAATAAATATGACGGCCCAAGTGACCCACACTACAGTATTTTATCTTTTCGCTTGCCCTTACCATTCCAGAAACGAAACACTATTTCTATTTTTGAAATAGTTTCTTGTTGCTGGCGAAGTTGCAAATTTCCTGTGCTTTGTCACCTTCTATTTTGTTTCCCAATCCCCCTGTCCAGTTTGCAATCTTCCCCCAAATCACTCGATGTACCACATCTTCAGACAGCAATGCTTTAACTTGAGCAATGCTAGAAAACGAATAATTCAACTCAAGAGAAAATGAGGGGACAGAGAGGGAGGCTCCCAGTCCAGCCCTTGGGATTTGTCATGTCCACGAAGGTTATTTTTAGACGAGCGGAAGTCTTTGTTCCAGCGGAAGTCTGTCTTCCAAGACGCCCGCATGTAGGCCAACCTCGGTCTGATGTATGAAAGAAATAAAATATTAATCAGCCTTCCACGTGCAAGAAATAACTAGAACCATGTGGTATTACCTAACTGGCGAATGATAGCAAACAAACCCTTTTTGCATTTTTTAAATCATGGTGGTGATCCTCCCAAGTTTCTCTATACACTAAACCCTCCATCAAGATGTATTAATAATAGTTAATTTACACAATCGTGTGATTTTAAGTCACCTGCAGTGTTTTTCTTCCCGTTGGTCTTATATTTTCGAAGAGACAAAGATGCGCTATTTTGAATCTGTTTGATTTGAAGCCTTTTCATCTTAAAAACGTAAAGATACGTACGAAATAAAATCACTTCATTACCGTTACGTATTTCAAACACCATTATTTTCTTTTATATATCCAGTGATCGCTATTCCAGAGGTCTAAGGTACGTGAAAAGCCAACGTACCTCTAATTGAAATCGAGGCCTGATGTAGAACACCGTGCAACGTGAAAAAACGGCGAATTATTTTTGACTGTTATGTTTGTTAATTTGTGGCTGCTTCTTACGGAAAAGCTACGATTTTGTTCTTCTTCTGGCTCTCATCAATAGCCGCCATCTTTCTTTCGACATTAAACCAATCAAAGTTCATGTGAGAAAAGCACCAATCAGAGATCTTTTTAGTTCACTCTGTGCCAGGGTCTTCTCCCGACCCGCCGCTATATTGAAAGCCGAGAAGACCCTGGGAATGAGGTTGCACTACTTGCTGGAATTAGTGAGCCAATCCGTAATCCATCTGTTTTTGAACTATTTACTTTTAGACGTGATAGAATCTCAAAATGTCCCAAAGCTTGAAATAGAACAAGAGCAGAATCGGTATCTGACAGGACAACTATTGTAACTTCTGCAAATTGAAGTACTTTTGTCTCAACGTCCCCTATTTTAATACCTTTAACTAGAAGGTTGTTCCGAATAGCAATTGTCAGGGTTTCAACGGCTATAATGAAAAGGTACGGAGAGAGTGGATCGCCTTGCCTGACACCACGTTTTAAGTGAGAAATAATCTGTAGCAACACCATTATTTACCACACAGCTTGGAATGTTCTGATAGAAAAGCTTGACCCAAACGATGAAATCCTGTCCAGAGTTGAAAGCTTTAATGCATTTAATTATGAAGAAAGTCCCATTCTAGCGAGTCGAATGCTTTTTGAAAATCAATAAATATTAAAAGACCGGGAATATTTTCAATATCTGTGAATTCCATGGTATCAAGAAGAGACCTTACTGTTTCTTCTAGAAAACTTGGCAAAACTAGGATCCCCTCTGCTTCGTCCTCCTGGATTTTTTGATAATGTGTGTTCATCCTGGAGGGAAAAAGATCGATTCTTGCGTTTGAAAACATATATGTAAGGTCTTTAAACACTGATGTAAAGAGCATCCATTCAGTTTGGTCATTGAATTCCAGATGTTTTATCAGCCGGAATAAAAAACGGGGCGAATGAGTTGATCCTCAAACCGTTTTTCAGGTTGACTTCCATAATCATTGAATTGATCAAGAAACCCAGGAAATTAAGTCCTTGTTTTCGTACGCGTGCCGATTTTTCTTCAGGTACAGCAAAACCTAGTCGTTGAAAAAAAAACAACAACTATGGTACAGGCATTTTGTTCGGAGACAGCATAAGTGTCACCCTGCAGAAAAGAATCATCATATACTGATGACAAGTATCCCAGCTGCCTAAGCGTTGAATAGGGTGGTTTGAAAAGTTTATTAAATAACCTTGACTTGGAAGGCAAATCTCAGTTTTTGTTAGTGTTGGGGATGGAAACGTATTGATCCCTTAAATCAACTGAAGTCTTAGAACGACCTAAGGTAACAAGTGTAATGTTTCCAGAGTTTCCATTTGAATTATCAAAGGGTAGGAAAATGCCAAATACCTGGAAATCAATCTGAACGCTAGCCCTAGTATGGAAATTGGAGCATCCAAAGTAAGAGTAAAATCAATGAAAAATCTCCCCCCCCCCCTACTTTTACACGTAGAGACATGATTTGTCCCATAACTGATCACAGCAAGTGCGTTTATATTCAGGGCCATGTGTCATCGTATTATGAAAAGGCTGAGTCACTTCTGGCAGGGAATATCAAACAGAGTCCTGACCTTGAGGAATTTTAGTTTGGTTTAGCTCTGTACAGCTTCCCTTAAATTGTTCTGTGCTTTTCTGTTTTGATCTCTGATATGTTTTGGATTGGAATCTTTCACTTTACGAAATGTTTGCTTTTCATATTCCCATGCTCCTTCAATATTTTCAGATAGTCTTTGGTGTTTCGCATTGTTTTTCTTTTCCCTGAACTCCTTATATTGTCTCTTTCATCTGATAGATTGATATAAGCTATTTTTGCTTGTGCTTTGGAGAAATTATTACTGACAAACATCATTTTTGGCCATGGATAATTGATCGATTATTAGCTCTGAATAATTGTTGAAATTAGTAACACTGCTGATTTCATAACCTGAAATTCTGTATTGTGATAATCTAACGGAACTGTCACAGTGTCTTTCAACAGTAGTTCTCTGATGTCCGCTTATAGGACTGATAACAGTTAATTGTGCCCACGCCTCAATAGAATCCGTTATTCATAATGCATCTGAAACTGCTTGCACAATAAGTGCATCACGCCTTGTACATTGCTGTGACAACACATCCACAATAGCTCTGTAATGGGTCCAATATATTTTTGACTGTTCTTTCTGATGTGTTCAACGCCAGCAGCACGCACGTTTATGTCATAGGAAGGATCATTATATAACTGGGAATGGGCAACAGTGCCATGGACGGAGTTCTGTATGTGTACGTTCTCCATGCAACAGGCCCTGGGTTCGATTCAATGTCTTCTGATATCCACAGCTTTTCTCTTGATACACAGTAATTGTCATTTCGTTGGTTCAATTTTGTTGAAGGCTTAGTAACCGTGACTGATCGTGAATACACAATAGTACTGCAAAGTCTTGTTTAGCAGTTTAGCAGTCCTTCGGGTAATAAGACAAAAACCTCAGTTGACTCTAGATCTCAGTCAATTACATCGAGCTGCGGGCGGATACCATCGATAGGGATAACCTCTGGTATCTTTCACTTTCATTTAATTAAAATGAATCAAGTTGCCATTATCAATATTATTAATCTACTACTCTCGAAGATTTGTTACGTCTGAGTTTTGGTCTTAGTTCCGTTATTCTTACTGCAATATATTTTCGAAAAGCATTATGTAAACATTAATGCACCACACAATTTTTAATTACCTTGTCTTTACGAAACAAACTCGACGTTTTCTTGTAAGGAATTCCGGAAGGTTCTCTGTCCAGGGGAGCATGTTTATATTTGCGAACGAACTCAGCCCTTGCTCTATCGCTGAAGATCGGTACGGATTCCTCATCAGTTTACCATACACAGTTAATAACCGAGTCTTCCCACAGTTCGTCATTCAGGTCCGCCACACAAGCATTAATGTCTGGAAGCATGGGTTCCTTGGTTAACTCACTGTTTGTCATGTCAGTCATGTTCAAGTTGGATTCATATAGCTATAGCTTTGGTGATTCATAGGCTCATTAATACGGAGCGGCAAAAGGAAAAAAATATTTAAGTGCTTTTCCCCTATATTTTGTGTTATTTATCAAATGTCACAAAAGTTGACTTGTAATTTTTAAATAACACATTGAAACACCTTTGCGATTCTTTGCAATTTAAAAAATTGAACGATGCCCAACTTTGCGATTTACAAATCGCAAGATTACGAACTTTGCGATTTATAAATGCAAAGGTTACCACTACTTTGCGATTTATAAATGACAAGGTTACCAACTTTGCGATTTATAGATCGCAAAGTAGCTATCTCTCGCATATATAAATAACAAGAGTCGCACATTTGCGATTTATTTGCGATTTATTTTGCGTACATTTGCGATTTATAAATCGCGCGTGCGATTTGACACCTGAAAAAAATCAGGTGGTTCCAATGGGATTCGAAAGGAAATGACCTCAGCGATGCTGGCGCAATGCTCTACCAACTGAGCCATGAAGCAGAATACTTCGGAGCAGGTCAATTCATTAGGCTCATTTGTTTCCGTGAAGGACTCCAAGAATGAAATGAATCTCTATTAACATTAGCAGAAATTCCATCGGTGTTAAGATCCAAAGATGTTGCCAAGTACATATTATATTACATCATTTCGTTCGCAAACGCGTTTATGTTGGACGTAAATATGAAATTCAGGACAAAATTATTTTATCCTACTTTTTACTCTTAATTTCCTTTTGGCCTATGTAATGTCTGAAGGAGATTCATTTCATTCATCGAGTCCGTCACAGAAACAAAATCCTCTCCCAGAGGTCATGGGTTCGAATCCCGTTGGAGCCACCTGAATAGCCCTTCCCGTTTTCTGTTTGCCTCGGTTTCAAACCGAGTCCTGGTGCACAACCATTGAAGTGGAAATGAGTGGTGTGTTTTCATGCAGATCAAATTCATTATCATTTGAATGGTTTAGCTCAAAGACTCGTTTTGGAACAGAGGCAAACAGCAACTCGGAAATGGCCTAACTTCAGGTGTCAAAAAGAGACAGTTGCTTAAATTGTTGACTTAGGTCCGAGGATCACTTCTCTCATTCGTTAATAATCTATATTCCCTACCTGGCCGAGGATCCGATTCCGGCATGTATTCATCTTGTAGGATTCGTAAAATGCCATTTTCATCGATCGCTGTGACATGTAACGTGTTTACTAAGAATATATGGCCCCAGTTTTCCAAAAAATCTCGTCTTTGTAGCTTCTATTACGCCTACATGAAGGACATTTCACTTCAGGCCATTTCAAACCCTGTGAAGGCGAGATTTTGTTTCGCTCACGGAGCGACTTTATTTAAGTTTTTTAGCCAAAAAATAACACTAAATACACGGGACAGGATAAAGAAAAGGATTGTGGTTCATTGGATGGAAATCGCTGACAAAGTAAGAACATCTTAGCGTGCTTGCTGTACATGTTATCACGCAGAATTTTATCACTCAAAATGTGAATAAATTATATGTTTTTGGAAAGTTTATGTTCTTAGCTTCAACGTGTTGTATTGCTTTCCCCTAATTTTAAATACGTTTTTGAGAAGAAGAAAAAACCTTTTTTTTTTTTTTGCAATGGTGGATTTCGCAGGTTTTTTTTTTTGTTAAGACACAGGTAAAGATCTAGATGAAGAAAGATGAAATCGTGCAAACCTGAGAAAGAGCGGTTGGAGGGTAGTGTCGAAAACGAAGACTTCGAAAATGGAGACCTCCGAAATGAAGACCCCGGCACGTCTGAGATCCACATCAAAAATGAAATTTGCAATTACATGGAAAAATCTCAGCCCGGTTAGCCGACATGCCGGCATCACGATGCCGCGATCCCGGCTAACTCGGCTGAGATATTTTCATGTAATCGCGTTCACCGCGACAGCCCGGTTAGCCGGGCCAGCAATTTCTAATCACATTACTCCTGGACCATTTTAGAGCAAAATGGTCCACGGAATAGTCCTTTTGTATGTTTAAATAAAGGATCAATAAGATAGCAAACCATACGGCTTCTTTAAATTGTAGATTGGTGAATTTTAATACCAATTTAGCGAGACAAACGTCTGTCCACTTCTTTTTGTTGTTGTTATCTTTTATCACATGACATATTCAGAATTTAGTCCAAACAGGGCTGGCTCACCTCATGTAATACCGGGCTGAAAGACATCCCGGCAAAGCTGCCGGGCCTGGGAGCTGGTCATTTGTGGGTTTATTGATTCATTCCTCACGGGAACATTAGAACCCACAAATGACCAGCTCCCAACGTCAGTGGCTTCATAGCTCAGATGATTAGAGCGTCGCACCGGTATCGCGAGGTCACGGGTTGAAACCACGTTGAAGTCCTGAATTTTTCAGGCTTCTCTACGGAATTGCAAAAATTGCGTTCATAACTGCGAGGATCATAGCTTCTCTTAATTATCAACCATAGCGTTAAAGTGGATATATTTTGGCTCCTCAAAACGACGATCAATAGCTCACTGAAGGTTTTAGTTAAAATTGCAAAACGTTTGTATGTGGTATTTATCACAGGTAATACACTAAAGTAATTTATGAAATCTGTCGCGGGCCACCAGCTTTATGTTTTAACGGAAATCGAGAAATTTAAAGGACCTCAGTGGGAGATGCTAATTTCTTTTCCTTTTCCTTTTTAAATTCGTGGATTAAAGTACAATTTTGTGATAAATCTCTACTCTTACTTTCTCTAGCCCAGTCGATGTTTTAACTCTCAGTGAGCATTTCTGTGTACGTAACAATGCTTTGACACGGGATAAGAGTTCTCAAACGATTTTTTTAAAATCTGTATCTGGGTCAGTACAAACCTAGTTTCTATACTCCGTTTTTGAAAACTGAGTTTTTGGGTCATTCCTTGTTCGCAGTCCGCGTTTCATACCTGGTCCACGTTTCGTACCCGGTCCGCAGTCCGAGTCCGGTTAGCCGGGAGCCCGGCTCAAATTGCAAAGGTGCAATTTGAAAATTGCAAATGTGTAGCCTGCATAGCAAGCGTTTCCAGCGGGCGAGAAGCAAACTCTTTTTTCGGCCGCGCGAGAATAGGGCGAGGGCAAAAAAGTATTGAGGTGGGGGGGAGGAGAAAACATTAAAAATCTTCACGGAAACGCTTGCTACGCAGGCTACAAATGTGCGACTCTTTATATTTATATATCGCAGAATTTCAAAAAGTTGGTAACTTTGCGATTTACTAGTGGCAAATTTAGAGTTCGTAATGTTGCGATTTATAAAGCGCAAAGATAATTTAATGTGTTATTTATAAATTACAGGCCAACTTTTGTGGCATTTGATAAAGAACCCAAAATATAGGGAAAAAGTTCTTAACTACTATTTTTACATTTATCGCCCCATACATAAACGATGATATACTTTGATAGCTTCGATGTCACTCTCCAAATGGAGTCACCTTGCAAATGGAATTTATTAATATCCCGTTACCGTAGACCGTAGAGTTCTATGTTCTCACCATGTGTCGGTCGATTGGATTGGCCGTTTTTATGCTAGAGACGTTAAAGTCGTCAAGACGCATTTGACGTCTGAGACGTTAAAGCCTTCTGGTATAAAAACGAGACGCATAAAAGTAGACGACCTAACAGAAAAAAACAAACTTTTCCAGAAAAAAACTGAGTTCTATCCTCGGAAGACACTGGAAACGAGGAAAGTCGACGCCAAATAAACTTGAGGCGCGCGAGTATACGAACAAAATAAACATGGCGGAATTACAACTTCATAAGTCCATTACTCGACGTCGCCAAGAAAGGCAAGACATGGAAATACAAATGTTTTTAAAGAAGAAAGCGGCGTTTGCAGGATATGGACGAAGAACTAGATGTGACTCAGGCACTTGGCTTGTGTGCCGTAGCTATGAAGAGAATAAGGAAAGGACGAAGCGTGGATGAAGAAAGGAGTTCCTCGTTCCTCGCGACTCCTTCAAATTCTTCTTGGCCGCCAAGTTGTTTAAGCGCTAAGCCTCGATTTCAAGATTAAACGCTAACTCGTGCCAGTCGTCTGTGGACGAGTAAGGGCAGTAAGGGCATCCCGTTTTTATACTAGACGCATTTAACGTCTGAGACGTTAAAGTCGTCTGTTAAATGCGTCTAAACGACGCACTTAACAGAAGACGTTAAAGCGGCCAGACGTTAAATGCGTCTGTCTTATTTACCGTTTTTATACTAGACGTCAAAGTCGTCTCGAGACGACTTTAACGTCTCTAGCATAAAAACGGCCATTTCAAGAGTTAAGTCTACGTGTTCGTGACAGAAAGGCGGTGCACAATTTATTGCACCAATGTTTACTTGTTGATGTTCAGAATCTTTTGCTTCACCTTCGAATTCGAAGAACGCCATTTCAATCCTTCTTTAATCTCTTACTTCTAAATAAAGCGCAAGGTACTCAAACACTTAAGTATAAAAGCCAAAAACAGCAATGGCGGCCCACATGCTGGCGAAGAGGAATCAAGCCGTGTGTGTCACAGCTTTTTAGGCTGTGTTGTGATTCGGTTTAATATACTATCCATTCTGATTGGCTACGAGTGAGTGACAATTTGATACAGATTCTCACCAAAACTCGTGGATAAAGGGACATTTACCAACTGAACCAAACAGTCAGCGGAAAAACGATGGTTTGCATTTTAATTTGAAAATAAATAAAAGCTGCACCATCCATTTGAGAATTTTAAATTTTTGCTTTGATGATTCGTAATAAAGAAGATTCCACACAAACTTTTGAATTCGATTTTATTTCTGGTTGTCATATCTTTGCATCTACTGCACTGGTGCTGGCTATTCCAAATGTACATTTAACGAACAGGGAATTAAGAACACTCACTTATTTTTTCTCTTGAGCTGCTTGGAATTGATTAATAGACCGAAGGCATAAATTCGGTCAAAACTGCATGTGCTTATCACCTCCGAGTTAACCAATCATACCGCGCAAAAAGAAGAAGGCTGAAGAATCAACCTCTTTGATTTGCTTTTGATTTGTAGCTTTATAAACTGACAAATGAATTGAGGAACTTGGAATCACAAAATACAAGCCACAATAACGAGCTACATTAACCAAAACAAAAAGAACGAAAAATACTCTGACAGCGACACCCGAAGGACTGTTGAATGGACACTACTCATGTAAACCAGAACGAGCTGCGTTTCTAACGAGCATAAATTTTCCAAAAATCACCGGCAGATAATATTTTATTCTCATGTCCGTTATCATCGCATTCAAACCTGCCTGGAACTACTTCATGATTATAAGCAAGCAGCCAGTGAGCCTTATGAAAAACAAAGGCAGGGTGATCATATAATCTGTCTTCACCAAAGTCTTGAAGATTCCATTGAAGACCCCATTTACCAACTCTCCACGTGCTGTTCTCTCTTCCCCACTCATGACATATTTCGGCTAGGCGAGAGTTATCGTCATTCATTTTGACAAAAGAGCCACAAGCGTAAGGCAAAACATCCGTCTGACCACTGAAGTACTGGACGACAGCTTCACCCGAACTGTTAGCAGCAGTGGTGATGTGGAATGTGCGCCCAGCTGTCTGTTTCTTGCAATGGAATCTCAGTTGAGTGAAATTAATATGTGTTCTCAGCTGATTCATGGCATTTTTGGTGAGAAGCATATGGTTGCTCGCTATCCCATGGTATGAAGTCTCGAGCGGCGCCTGAGTTGGAGGTGTAGAATTCTGCATCACAACTTTGGAGACAAGCAGCCAGCCTCCTGGAATCAGATTAAAACACATGTCGAATACACTCAACACTTTGTACAACCGCCCCATGCTCTAACCGTTAATTCACTGTGGGAACGAACTGCAAATAAAGCTCCCGTTGACATTAGTTTTCCTTAGTGTTTGTTTACCTTCACTAGTTCGACAAACTACCAAAAGTTGAATTGCCTCGCAATCGAAGACCTACGTCTCTAAAAAAGCGACTTGTATAATTTACATCTGAAAACTTTCTTTTCCTTTTGTAACTCTTGCAGGAGATCACTCGCCACTTTTGACTGATACGATGTAGAAGAATGTGTTAGATCTTAGCGTGTTTTCTTCATTATCGTTCTGTTAGTTTTAAGTTTTAACTTTGTTACTTTGTCGTTTATACAGCTTTATACTGCCCCAATTAGCATTTTTGTAGCGTGTTCGTTAGCCTCTCTCTCTTGTCATTCCGTATCTCAAAGATTTTCGCGGCTTTTGTACAGTCATTTCCTTCCTCCTTTCCGGTCATTTTGTTTGAAATCGGACCCTTTTGCGCAGGTCAAGTAATAGCTTTAACGCACAGAGTTCTGGGAAAAATGTAATGCATGTAATGTACAAAATATATTCATTTGATTCGGCACATGAGAGCTGCAAGGGTTCGACGTCTGAATCAGCGTCGTACTTTTGCCGTTTTATTCGACTGGATCAGTCGAATAGAACGGAGGGTCGACCCAATTGCAAATCTGTCTAACTCAATTGATTCATACTTCGCCTTTTTCATGTCCCGAACCATTTAATTGGGTTCGGTACATGAAAAATTCGACGTTTGAACCGGAACTTACACACCTAAGGTTTTTCATTTAGAGACCTTTTTGCACTCGAAGTCGCAATACGCGCCGCTATTAAAACAATTTCAAAGTCGAAGTCTCTCCGTTCTTCAAGCAGTTTCCTTCACTACGTTTAAATTATAATAGTATAGTAACAATGTAAGTATCATTGTTGTCTATCTTCTTTTATCGTTTGTCCTTGCTTTGAATAACTAATCTATTCGTTGTAACTTTTTATTTTGTCACAGTTTCCCCGCAAGGGAAGAACAAAAACTCAAAACTCAAATCCAAATAACGACTAACCGCCACGCAAAAACAATCTTTTTAAAATCGCTTTGGCAATACTTTAACTTTGACAGATCATTTGTTTTCCGCTTAACTGGGTGTTTACACTCTGCTATTTTTGCTGATACAAATTTAGGCACCCTATCTAAGGATCACACCGGGACACTATGCAAACATAGCCGAAAACGATACCCTATTTAAGGATCGAGAACCTCCAAAAACCATACCCTATTCCGCGGCACGTACCTATATAGCCATTTTAGGGGAGTACTCCCCCCGGGATGCCTACATGGTATCCTTCATCCACATCTTGTAAATCAATATTAGTATATATTTAGATTACGCGGTGTTGGAAGCTTACGGCGATTAGTCATGCGCTTTTAGCAGCTATAGGAAACGTTGCCAGTTCAGTGCACTTGGAATTGTACTGACATACGATAACAGACCAAAGTTGCATACCGACTCATGGTTTGGTGGGTTATCTTTGTCCGTTGTTAGGGAGTTTTCGCGAATTCGAATAGCAGAACTAAAGCATTCTGCAAGAAACACTTTCTTTAAGCGTTTAATCGTTTGAATCCAGGAGTTATATAATAATAGAACCACTAACTCCTGAACCACCTCCCATTAACGAGTAAAATCGTCTGGCGTTAGAGAGAGTAAAATCTCACTCCTTGGAGTCAAAGGGTTAAAGGGGATTACAAACTGATCGACGTATTTTTCAATGCAACTGCAGACCTTGGACCTATAGACGGATCTACATGCAACAATCACTGTTTACGGTCATCACAGCCAATGACATATGGGCTTAACTAACACTCCACCCGTAACGTCATTACTGACAAATCACATCAACGACCAGAGTGTTTGTGTTATCAGTCAAATCCGGTCTGAACATGGTCAGCGGTCATGGAAGAACATGGCCGTGTGAGTTCTAGCTCTGTTAATTTTTCTGTAAATTTTTCTTTACTTTCTTTATATTCCGTTATTTTTCTTGCTATTTTGAGTTACGTGTGTATGTGTTAGTGTAATATTTTGTAGTTTGCCAATATGAGTGCGTCAAAGAAAGGCAAGAAGTAAGATGTATCTTCAAGCGACGATGGTTTTGAATCATATGTAAGAGACTGTCTGCAAGCCATACGCAAGGACATCCAGGAAATAAAAAACAACCAAGGAAAATTCAAAGAAGATCTGCAGGCGGTGAAAAAGAAGTTAGACCGTACAGAAAAGTCTTTAAAGGACAAGTTCGAAGCCTTGGAAGGTGAGGTCCATGAGGCAATGGTTAAATTTTCAACTACACGCGGTGCTTCCACTCAACAACTCTTGATTCCCTTTTCTAGAATAAACATAAGGAAGTTCTGCCCTACTGTTATCGGCAAGTATTACTGGAATGCCCTCCCTGTTTGTATCCGAGACTTAACAAAAACCGCTTTCAAAAAAGAACTTCGTAAATATTATCTTGCTCAGTATTAGTCTGTGTGGATGTACCTTGTGTTTGTGTGTGTACTTTGTGTTTCGTGATGTGTATTACTTTATATAAAAGATCTATTGTTTGAATAATATCTGTTTTAAGGGCCCTAATTAGTCCTTACTATAATGTGCCCTTCTCCATTCAATATTCTTTTTGGAAATTACTAATGCATCTTAACTGTTTAAATTTACCTACTTTGTTATCTCTATTTATATGTATTTGCCTAATGAATGGAGTGAATCTAATAAAACAAATAAATAAAAATCCGGTCTCAACATGAACCCGCCTTACCTATTGTAGGTTAATTTGGAGATCCTCATGTTATTTCATAGGTACTGAGATGTATCCACGAAAATCATAGTAAATAAAATTCGTACTGATTCTAAATGTAGCCAATAAGGAACACGAACGACAAAATTTCACTGTAATGAAATATCGTTCGTCCAATCAGCAACGCGCACGACGGAATTTCACTAGTGACGAATGAAGGTATCAAATGGAACGGCACCCGACAGCCGTTGCACAAAAAACGCGCGCTTTGAAAATTGGCCGAGGAAAGGTTTGCTTCTGTTTGCTCAGTTGAGGATTTTATTTTAGAGCAAGAAAACGGAAATGCTGCTCAAAAAACTGAACGAGGTGTTCGATTGCTTGAACGTATTTTGAAAACGAAGGTCGAAGGCAGCTGGAAAATTGAAGTTATTCCAACGGTTGAGTTGAATGAATACTGAATACATCAACCAATTTATCATCTCCGTCTGCACTACAGACGGCAATGAATACATACCAGCCGACTTTCCTTCGAAGTTTAGTGGCTAGCTTAGAACGACATCTCAAGAAAAAGGGCTATTCCGCAAGCATAACAAACGACCAGGTAAAAAAAAAAACTCATTACCTGTGAAATAAACACATTACAGCATGGAAAATGCTTTGAACGATTTTTATTTACTCGTTTTTTCGGATCAGAAAACTGCACTCTTTCGCTGCGCTCACTCGTTTGTTTTCTGATACTACTCAACTCGTGAATAAAAATCGTACGCGCTTATTTTCCATGAAGTAATCTCTATTTACCTCGGGTTGAATATGCACTCTACCTAGTTTAAAGCAGCTATCATTCCCCCAAAAAGGATTTAAATCACCTAAGTCTTCCCTCGTGCTCTGTCTTACGCATCACAACACATCACGCATCTTCTGATTGTTGCATATTATCTGATCAGTTTCTGTATTCATACAATTAGCCATTCACTTTCAACATTACAACATAGTAAGGAAACAAACTGAAGGCTGTACTTTCGATGCTCTTTCCGGTACTTGAACTCGGACCCTCCACATTGAATACGCACTCAGATGAATTGAAAAACTTTTTTGGAGCCTAAATTAAGCCTAGAGAAAAGTTAGGGTCAGGGTAGGATTAGTTTAATTTGGTTATTATACACGGATATCAATTGATTTATTATATAAAAGTAAATAATGAAAAGAACTGTGTTGGGTTGAGCATGTTCGTCGTTTTAGTGTAGTGGTGAAGACGCAGGAATATAGTTCTAGTATGTAAAAAGAGGATCACCAGTTTAACCTAGGTTATCTGAGAACGGATTTCACCGACCACATATATATCATCTACTGACGTTAACAGAAACTGCTTGACTCTGAAGATGACTTCCGCTAAAGTTGTCAAAATGTCAGTCAATGTCAGCCTAATTAGTTCTCAGGACCTCAGGACTACACTAACTTCACTTATTAATTATGAAATACACCCGCAATATGGTGTCTGATCACATATGTTTCACGACAACAACAACAACATCTACCGCGCACGAGCAGGCAAAGGTAATTAACCAACATCTTTTGAGAACACATGAAGTTTCTTGTATTTGAATTGCGGAATAGAATGAAATAAAAGTTGGAAAAATCATAACAGCTACTTTACCACCTAAAGCAGTTAAAAAAGAAGCTAACAGATATACTACATGTGGCCTGACTTCTTGTAGACGCTTACCTCCCTTAAGCATCCAACGAGACTTGACAGTTTTG
>NC_090873.1:23761854-23769354 GCF_036669935.1 Montipora foliosa
TACTGGAGTCTCAGTCACTTTTTTTGAAACTGAGAGCTACGCAACATAGTCATTGAACCTAGAAGGTTGCCTTATGACTCTGGTTTGTGTTCTCGTGAAATCTTGAGAAGGCGATGGCACAGGCAGCTGCCTTTGTTCTGGTAATGTTGTCTGTACGCTGTTGCCATGGTTTGATGGCTGAATTTCAGTGACTTCAACTGACTTAGAAAACGGTTTCTGCAAAAGATTTGGATGTCTGAATTAGTTTTCACCACACAGGATCTGTTTGACAACTTCTCAAAACAGGTACCCATTTTCCAGGTCTGATTTTTCTCCTAAGTGGTAACTCTGACATCTTGTTCTATTTCTATTTCTGGTAGGTCGCGGGAAAAGCATTTTCTGGAACATTGGGGTACAGTAAATATGTAGCTGTGAGTAGTAAGGTTCTGGTGCGGAGAGACATCAACCTTTGAGTTGGGCTTGTTCCAAGCGACTTGGTTGGTGTGTTTCTTTGATCCAAAAACACTAACCAAGCTTTGACTACAGACTCCACTTTCCCATTTGCCCTGTGTTGATGTTGGGAGGATGATACACGGAATAATTCCCAGTCACGTGAAACTTGATGAAACACGTGACTTGTAAATTGCCGCCCAATCATTGTCCGTTACTTAGTGTATCAGGAATGCGATATCTGCTGAATTGTTGCTTGAAAAATTGAATCACAGAGCTTGAGTTGATCTCTTGCAGATGTCTCACTTCAATTGGTCGGCAGTGACTCGACTGCATGGACGGTCAGGAAGGTGATGGCGTTGCATTGGAAGCTTCTGATTCTTGAATTGATATTCATCGCAGATTCAACATTGTTTCCTTTGGTCACGCACTTTATCATTCATGCCTTGTCAGAAAACAGTGTCTAACATCTGAAAGATGACTACTTTTGAGCCTTTAAATAAAACGCCGTCGTGTACGGTAAGCTCATCACGATAAGACCAGTACTCTCGGATGTTGATTGGGACTTGATATTCCTGCATAGGCCATCCCGTCAATATTGTTGTCTTTAACAAGGTTTGAAAAGTGTCACCTTGACCTCTATAACGTTGTAACTGCTCCAGTATCTCTGGTGTCTTCTTCGAGGCTTGCATTGGGCCTAGGCTCTCTAGTGACCTCCAAGGAGAATATTTGTAAAGATTAGTCTGGTTTAGGAGATTCATGCTACGCTACTCTAGACAAATGGTCCGTCAAGAACATCTGAGATTCAGGTTTGTATCTGACTGAAAGGTTAAATCATCGTAGTCTTGGAAGCATCCTTTGAAGACGGAATGGAGCTGATAACAGAGACTTGTTAAATATTGATTTTTAAGGCTTGTGGTTCGTTTCTACTGAAATATTCTCTCTACTCGCCAAATACAGGCTGAACCTTTTGCAAGCAAAAACTATCGAACGCTTCCCCTGATACAGTTCGCCATAGAATAGCTGCTTTGGAAGTCGGCTTTCTGCAGGAGGGTGTAGTCTATGCAAAGCCCGGCTCGTTCCAGGACCTCCTTGACTTTGCCCCGTCATATAATGTGGAGGAATCTGCAGAGACAGCTCATGTGCTGAGTGGTTGAGCTGTTTATCATGTGTGCAGGCACAAAGGAGGGTGGTTAGGACCACTGCACAGTAGACCTTCAAATTGGTGATAAAGACTACCAAAGGCAGCGCTGGCCTTGGCAATCCTGTTGTTGACTTTAGCGTCTATGTTCACTGCACGAGAAAGTGTACTTCTCAGGTAGGTGAAGTTGTCGATTGCCTGGAGATAATATCCCTTCACCGTTATGCGTGGCTCCTGGTATGTCTCTCCTATAGTGCCGGCTGGTACATAACTTCGATTTTCTTGGTGCTGATGTTGAATCCGAAAAAAATTAATGGTCGCAGGCTTGTGCGAAGCAGTTCATTTCATGCTGCATTTTCTGCTCTGCACTGTCATTGAGTGCACAGCAACCTGCGGGCACCTTCTGAAAAACCAGCCTTGAGTCCTTTAGTTAACGTGGATTCCATTTCGCTGTCACGGAAGGCATCTTTCAGCATTAAAGACGCTACTGCCAGCGTGATTAATGAAAGTGTACCCTTGAAGGCCAGGCTCAATTTACTAGTAAATAAAGCGTGTTTCACATTATTCCATTTAGCGCGTGATAGCATGACATCATTTGGTAAGGAGCGCTTCAACTGAAAGTTCTCAAGTGTATTCCTACTTCTAAAGTAAACATAAGATGGGAAACAATCCCAGTTTCTGCCATATCGCTCATTTGCAATCCTTTTTTCAAATTTTATTTTCGGCCTTTTCAGCATTTTACATTAAGAAAAGCGAATGGAGAGAGTTGGAAGAAATAATTGACAAAGAGAAAGCTGCAGAGGCTGGCAGGAAAGAAAACTGTGGAACTCAGAGAGAAAATGAAAAGCTTGCTGCAGAAGAACAGAGGAAAAAGGCCATGGAACGACTAGGAGAGACACAGAAAAGGAAAGGTAGTGTGAATGAAAAAGTTAAAAGAGTACAAAAAGTGGAACTGAGACTTTGCAGTATCTACGAGAGAAAATGGAAAACGAAAACGAACTTAGGAAACAGGAGATTGAGCAAAAAGCCAAAGGTCATGAGATGAAAGTAAACTATCAGAAGTTGATGGCTGATCAGCAGAGCATGCAGCAACAGTAACATCAGGATATGTTAAGGCTTTTTCAGGCTCAGCAACCGAAACAGGAGCAGCAAATTCAAAGCTTGCAAATGACATTTTTGCAACAACGGCAACAACAGAGTCAGTAGCCTGCAAAGCAGGCGAATTTTTTTTGGTAAGAATTATTAGTAGACATCTTGGATAGCAAGACTAACAGAGGCCAGAGGCCAGTCAAAAAAAAAATGCATTCAGTGAGAAGAGGACAGTGCGAAATGGTAGTGGTGGAAGGGGAAGCGAAGAGAAATACACCGGCACGCACTAACTGTTCGTTTGGAAAACCCGTTCAAATTTTGAACCATCAGTTCCCAGCCTTAAAAACATTCTCATGAAACACTGGCAACTGATAGAGAAACAGCCTTTACTTAGACAGATCTACAAAGAACCTCCAAGTATATCATACAAACGAGGAAGGTCTCTGAAAGATATACTCGTAAAAGCTAAACTCTGAGATTTAAAGGCTAAAACACGTGGGTGGAAAGCGTGAGTCAGGCTTGTCAACCCCTATGATATTTCAATGATCACCTCTCAATGAAAAGCATATTTTTCTTCCGGTTCTTTCGTGGCAGAATTACAACGCAAATGAGAATGTGGCGATGTTGCGAAGACGGGATTCAAGCAAGATGTTTCAGATCTCTCTGGACTGGGAATATCGCTTGAATTGCGAACGTAACAGAAAGAAGCGATATTAACTCTGCTTTTCAGAACAGAACAGGCTTTGGAAAGACTCTTATCTTCCACTTGTTTGTTAGAGTGAGAAGATCATGTCGAACAAACTCGCATGTGTGGTAGTTGCATTGTGCAAGATCAGATATTCGAAGATGCTTCAATGGGTTTAACTGCTAATATCGCTTTCGGACGCCAGTTTAGAAGATGTAGAAAGCGACAAATGTCAACTGATCTTTGTTTATGCCGATAAAATTCTGGAAAAGTCATAAAAATTTCCTCAATCGGATGAAAAACAGCAACACTCCTTTGCACCAAACTCTTACTGCGCATATTGTTGACGAATCTCACACTGTTGAGAAAGGGTCAAAGGTTTGTTTGTTTTTCTTTACTTTGTTTAATTATTCTGAGAACCAGATGTTGCCCGAACACTAAGGATTATTGTACATGCAAAAGGTTCTTTATGTTTCTCGTTTGTCAATTACAGTTGAAGTCGACAGACTGTCTTCATTGTCTATATAGTCTGATATATTTAACATTTACTAGAACATTAATAAATCCAACAGTTTCATTGTGTGCTTGAAAGTTCTCCTTATTGGTGGCAATAAACCATTGTTACAGTTCTGCGCTCAGTTACCAGGACTTTGAATAAAAGCAAGGCTGGAGTTGACCTTGCTTTGATACAAACCTCACTACTTTTCTTATGTAATAGTAATAGTGATTTACATGAGAAAAGCAACGCGTTGTGTGTCAAAGCGGGGTCAACTCCAGTCTCGCTTTTATTCAAAGGCCTGGTAACTGAGCACAGGACTGTAAAATGGTCCGTTATTCTTATTATACATACGTATGATGGTGGCAATCAAAATGATGGTGGCAATCTGGCCTTATATCACATAAGGATTATAAGGCCAGATTGCCACCATCATTTTGATGCTAGCGGGACTTCAAACGCGATGTTTGACGACTTAGCCGAAAGGTCTCTGATGAGTCCCTTGGCAGGGATGAAACAGGGATGAAACAGGTTTCTTTGAGAAATAACATGAGCGCAATGGGTATATTACCTTTGCAAACGGGCAACATGGCCTTAAAATTACTTGCCGAATTGGACTTTAGATGACATCGATCATAAAAGGTGCACGCTTTTACGGCATGTTCTTCAGGCGTTCAAAACAGCGATTCTTAAATTAAGGCGGAAAGAGGGTGAACGGGGTGAACTTTATTAATGGCGGAAATATCCATCGGTTGCCAGTGGTTTTAACCACTTAAAACTGATTGTTACCACCACATGTGGCACATCTGGGCAGACCATTGAAAATACCATAAACAAGCCGTCCAACGCTTTAGTCCTCATTTTCAATTTTTTTTTTGATGGGGGGGGGGGGGGAGGGTCAAATTTGAAAGGAGACAAAAAGTTAAAAGTGGTGACAATACGTCTAGAGAGAGGGAGGGAGGGAGGGAGAGATATCGAAAACAATGCCTATGCAAATTTTTGGGAGATAAACAACAGGTAATATGGGATTTGAGAAAGTAGAAAGTAACCAAGAGTCCATTACCCAAGAGCAAGAGTAAAGTTTTGCGTTAAAATAAAAATATCGATCAAATCGGCGAACTCGATGTTGTATCCAATTCAAATTTCCCGGTTTTAAGATTCTTTGTGCATTGTATTTGCATTATAACTTGGTTTAAAACTAAACACTTTGCTGATGCTGATTGACTCTTGTTATAACAAAAGCAGTGAGTGCTAGTTACAGACTGGCAGTGGCAATAACCAGCAATGACCATGCATGAAAATGACAAAGACAGCAGACAGGGAAATGGCAATTAAACGGGAATGAACTGAAATTACAATGGTATAACAACGGATGAGCCAATATCAAGGAAAATTGTAGCGACAAATGTAATTATTTTAAAGTACTGAAAGGAAAACAAAACAGCCAATAAAAGCCACAATAGCGGTGACTTGAATGGCATGTACATGGGAAATGGCGATGGCATAAAAATGAGTTTGGATTGCTATAATTTCAGTAGTCTTTAGTTAGCTCCTTCACACATTTTGTAAAACAAAAAAAAATGTATAAAACTAAAAGATAGCATTTACCAAGAGATCTTCACCAATTTCTTTCAATTTCTTTTCGTGAAGTCGGAACACTGTGCTTTTTATGTGTTGTGATTGGTTAGCTGTGAGGTGATAAGAAAGTAATAATTTATTCTGCACCTAGCAGCCAAACAGTATATATTCTTGCCTGAGCAGTTTCGTCCGTCTCCAACATATCCCTCCTTACAAGTGCAGTTATATGAACCATTGGTGTTGTTGCACACGGCGACATGGCTGCAGTTATGTTTTCCTGTTAAACATTCGTCGATATCTGGGATGACATCCAACAAATTATAATTAGTAAAATATATTTTTACTTTCAATTGGAAATAAGTCACTGTCCACGAAATCGTTAGACACTGTATTTTGTTCTCGTGCCTTTCTCTAAACGCAGCTTTATGCGGGTGGAGTATGTAATAATGATGATGATAATAATAATAATAATAATAATAATAATAATAATAATAATAATAATAACATTGTTCACCCTGTGCCTCAACCCTATTGCTTGGAAGTTGAGAGCCACAAGCGTGAGGAGTTTGGATTGCTATAATTTCAGTAGTCTTTAGTTAGCTCCTTCACACATTTTGTAAAAAAACAAATGTATAAAACTAAAAGATAGCATTTACCAAGAGATCTTCATCAATTTCTTTCAATTTCTTTTCGTGAGCTCGGAACACTGCGCTTTTTATGTGTTGTGATTGGTTAGCTCTGAGGTGATAAGAAAGTAATAATTTATTCTGCACCTAGCAGCCAAACAGTATATATTCTTGCCTGAGCAGTTTCGTCCGTCTCCAACATATCCCTGCTTACAAGTGCAGTTATATGAACCATTGGTGTTGTTGCACACGGCGACATGGCTGCAGTTATGTTTTCCTGTTAAACATTCGTCGATATCTGGGATGACATCCAACAAATTATAATTAGTAAAATATATTTTTACTTTCAATTGGAAATAAGTCACTGTCCACGAAATCGTTAGACACTGTATTTTGTTCTCGTGCCTTTCTCTAAACGCAGCTTTATGCGGGTGGAGTATGTAATAATGATGATGATAATAATAATAATAATAATAATAATAATAATAATAATAACATTGTTCACCCTGTGCCTCAACCCTATTGCTTGGAAGTTGAGAGCCACAAGCGTGAGGAGTTTGGATTGCTATAATTTCAGTAGTCTTTAGTTAGCTCCTTAACGCATTTTGTAAAAAAACAAAAAACAAAAAACAAATGCATAAAACTAAAAGATAGCATTTACCAAGAGATCTTCATCAATTTCTTTCAATTTCTTTTCGTGAGCTCGGAACACTGCGCTTTTTATGTGTTGTGATTGGTTAGCTCTGAGGTAATAAGAAAGTAATAATTTATTCGGCACCTAGCAGCCAAACAGTATATATTCTTGCCTGAGCAGTTTCGTCCGTCTCCAACATATCCCTCCTTACAAGTGCAGTTATATGAACCATTGGTGTTGTTGCACACGGCGACATGGCTGCAGTTATGTTTTCCTGTTAAACACTCGTCGATATCTGGGATGACATCCAACAAATTATAATTAGTAACATATAATTTTTACTTTCAATTGGAAATAAGTCACTGTCCACGAAATCGGTAGACACTGTATTTTGTTCTCGTGCCTTTCTCTAAACGCAGCTTTATGCGGGTGGAGTATGTAATAATGATAATAATAATAATAATAATAATAATAATAATAATAATAATAATAATAATAATAATAATAATAATAACATTGTTCACCCTGTGCCTCAACCCTATTGCTTGGAAGTTGAGAGCCACAAGCGTGAGGAGTTTGGATTGCTATAATTTCAGTAGTCTTAAGTTAGCTCCTTCACACATTTTGCACACATTTTGCCCTCTCCAAAAGCTCTAAGGCGCTTTTACAATCAAGGTTAAATAATTAACAATTGAAAACGGTGAATGTTAGACATCCAGTTGAATAAATAGACAAATAAATAAAACTAGTACTGGACATTAACCTGAAACTTAGCGACGTTTCACCTAGAACCACTAGGCTTCTTCATGCACGATCGTTGGT
>NC_090873.1:23774354-23781854 GCF_036669935.1 Montipora foliosa
AATTGTTTTTCTCATTTTGACAACTGTGATGACGAATATCGTTGTCGATAAGAGTACAGATAACACTGAACCCCATTTGATTTGTTAAATGCCAAACTCTTTCTCTCCAATGAAAAACAGAAAGTAAGGTAACCCAACCCTACAATCACCCTTTGAAGTTGGTTTTCTTACTGAGTTTGAATGATTCCCCCCCCCCCCACCCCACCCAAACAATGTTGCCAACGGTGAACAGACATTTCCCTGTGTATTTCAACATTGAATGGGGGGAGGGGGGACTTCTATTTGGAAGCTTTTAGTGGAATTTTGTAAGTTACGCTGAGTTTCTGACGACTGAGAGGTTTTAAGGCCCATCCTGACGTTAGCTTTCCAACTACTTTTGGCACTGGTTGTAGCTAGTTTCCTATCCCTACACTAATTCACTATCCCTAGTTCACTATCCTTAAGTGATAAAATAATCACTATACCTAGTTCACTATCCCTAATTGATAATGAATTAATTAATTATTTCGAATACAGGGAAAATTGGTGAAGTTGTTAAATTTGTGTGCTAACTAAAAGGCTAGGATCGTTTAAGTTAGCGGATCAGGGTTTAAGGACTCCTTATAAGAGGCGCTCTTTAGTTTGGTCCATCTGCAGAATTAATGCTGAAAGTTTCTTCAAGTGCTTTAATCCTCCAATGATCTAAATGTTCATTTTCTTAACTTTCCTTGTTTGCTAGTCATGAAATTTGGTATTATATCAACACAATATCCCTTAGCTAGAATAATCTTCATTCTCAAAACTTGTTCAAGCCTTGGTCATTTCCGTTTGTGTGCCTTGCAAAACACAGGTATACAGTTACGGATCTTAAAAAATGTGCAGCGTTCAAGATCAACGTTTTCTTCGTCCCCACTATTTGAGTATTCGCAATTGACGAATTATGGCAGACTTTTCTAGACTTGGATCTCTGCAATCCTTGGTCATTTCCGTTTGTGTGCCTTGCAAAGCACAGGTAATTTGTTGACAGTTTCGCTGCTGCAAATGCTTTACTTTGAACATTTTTTTTTTTTTGCACGATTTTTTTTGTTTCGTGTTAGTGTTTAGTTGCAATGGTTTCTCTTAACGAAAGGTAAATTCGTGAAGAAAATGAGTCAACTTTTTTAAAATATCTTTCTCCCACTCTAAAAAAAATGGCTTCACCACAATTGTCATTTATCCTGCTTTCGCCAAAAAGCTCTTTTATGAGCTAAAAAATGTGTGCTCTTAGTTCAAGCAATTTACAAGCTAGGTAGTTTCGGTCATTATCCCATCCTTCGAAGCTGATCGAAAGTGCAGCCTTAGTGTTCGTTATTAAACTTCGAACAAGAGAAAATGAGGGGACAGAGAGGGAGGCTCAGGGCATTGGCCGGGATATGTCATGTCCACGAAAGTTATTTTTAGACGAGCGGAAGTCTTTGTTCTAGCGGAAGTTTGTCTTCCAAGACGTCCGCATGTAGTCTTTCCTCGCTCTCAGGTTCTTAGTGAAAGAGAAAATAGCGGCGCACGTGGAAGGCTGATGAATATTTATTTCTTTCAAACATCAGTCCGAAGTTGGCCTGCATGCGGACGTCTCGGAAGACAGACTTCCGCTAGAACAAAGACTTCCGCTCGTCTAAAAATAACTTTCGTGGACATGACATATCCCAAGGGCTGGACCGGGAGCCTCCCTCTCTGTCCCCTCATTTTCTCTTGACTTCGAACCAAATGATCCCTTTTATTCCATGCTCTCGGTTCAACCAATTTAAGGACTAAAGCTTTTCTTTTTTTTAATGTTTTGTTTTTAATCTCGTATTTAAATTGACCAACTGAGAAGCAATCAAAACAACAAAAAATGGGAATTCGTGTCCCTTCAATTCCTTAATATTTTGGCAGTCCGACTTCGTTTTGGAGAAAACTTGCCTGGAAGAACACCCTAAATCTGAAAAAATCCGGCTTCTTTAGCGAATAAGACCACAGTGTCTGTAAGCCCATCAATATTGCAATTACATCGTTGAAGTGACATGGTCTCTACCAAACTTTGTTTAAGTGGACCCATCAAGTGAATTTAGTTAACTGTTAAGGCTCCTTAACGAACAAGTTCGCATTTAGCGACCATAGTTTCATGCGCCTTGCAGCCGCAAGATGGCAGGATGCCATGTCCCGAGGTGAGAAATCTTAATTTTTTTTTTTAAATTCCCACATTGATTTTTTGTTCATTTTTGGACAATGGGGAGATAATTGTAAATAAAATCTGTTTCTGAAAAGAAAAGTAGAAGTCAAGTCAAGTCAAGTTTTTCATTGGATATTCATAAAATACAGTCGCTGTGATATAGTTACACATGAGGTTATAAGTAGAGGTGAGTGTTCCCCCAGGGAGAACACATGTCTATCCACACTATTAGTGCTTTGTTTTAGTGACGTCTGTTCAGACATGTATTCTGAGCCACGATCAGAAGTTCTCTGCAAATTATTATTTAGTTTGAAGGTTAGGCTGTTAATTGAAAAGACAAGGGGAATTTAGAAGAATGAAAAGAGTTCCATATTACATGTCTTTAATTTGAAGAATTTCCTCATCACAGTTTTTCGAAGTGTCCAGCATCCATAAACAAGTTCTAGCATGAACATAATTCTCCATGTCTTAGGTTTATCAGTAAGCTTGCTTTGGAAAAAGTGTTTCATATACAGAATTAAAAATTAGGATGAAAAGAACTGACAGCATGTTCTCTGCTGTTTAGAGAGATGTGCAGTGGCTCAACAATTGTAACAATGGACAGAAGTGATGGCTGAGAGGTCAAGTCAAGTACCTTGAGAACTAGTAGTGAATGAAGTCAAACGGACAGATTGGTTATGTGAAAAAGCCGTATTTGAAGCTCTTAAGGTTCTGGATTATGATTGGAATCTTAAACACTCTCATAGTTGTCAGCAGTAAAATTAACAGATGTGCTGAATTCATCAGGCTCATACAAATGGAATTCTTTGTTGCTTATAAATTCAATGGTACAGTTAAGATTTCACTAGTTGGAGTCACATCCTACATAATAAAATGTTGCATGTCATAGTGTCAGTAAGGTGACTGTAATGGTCTCCCTGTGCTATTGTACTTAGGTCACATGACTAGCAAAATCACGCACTTGAGATCGTGTTGTTGAAATAAACCTCGTAAGGGCTTGATTGAAGTGATTTATCAGTTTCTCTTCGGTTTGGAGCTAAGAACGTTACATGCTGTCAGAAGTAAACTTTTGAGCAAGAAGTTCAGCAAGATTTCGCTCACGTTTAGTTTAATTTGGATTGATTTTGATGAGAAATAGCGACGAAACCCTCACCAAATATGGACGCCAGCACAAATGACACAACTCCGCCAACAACAAGCAGAAGCACAGCGCCGACTTCAAATTCCACACAGCAAGTCTTCACCTCTAATTTTCCGTTACCGCCAAGGTTGGAACTTCGAGGAAATCTGGCGAGAAATTGGAAAAACTGGCTGCAAACGTGGAAAGCGTACGAGACAATAACAGGCTTGCACCTAAAACCGCAAGATTACCGTGTCGCCACCTTTATCACCTGTATTGGGTCTGAGGCTATAGAGATCCACGGTGGGTTACCCTTTGCGTCCGAGGCAGAGCAAGGTAGCATTGACAAAGTTTTAGAGCTGTGGAACAGTTATTGCGTAGGTAAAAGTAACACTATTTACGAGCGCTACAAGTTTAATAACAGATCACAAGAGCCTGGCGAGACAATCGACGCCTACGCAACTGTAGTCCGCACATTGGCAGACACGTGTTTGTTCGGTACTTTAAAAGAAGAAATGATCAGAGAGAGGCTAGTATGTGGAATTTCTGATAATGCCCTTCGTACAAAGCTACTTCAAGAATCGCAGCTAACACTGGAGAAATGCATGGATTATTGCCGAGCAGCCGAAGCGGCAAATAGCCAGCTGAAAGAGATATCAAGCCATGGCTCAGACACCGTAAATTATCTGAATAAATCAAAGAAAGGACAGACTCAGTCGAAGCCACAGTTTCGAGCTCAGCTAAACCTCGGAAGAAACGCTGGCTTTCCAGGAAATAAGCAAATGATCATGAGAGATTGCAAATATTGTGGATGGAGACATGAGCGTAAGAAAGAAGATTGTCCTGCATTCGGAAAGACCTGCAATAAGTGTGGGGGAAAAGACCACTTTAGCAATGTCTGCATGCAAAAAATACAGCCTGGTAACAAAGCCCCTTCCCGCAGCAACCGGCAGCAGAGCAAGCTGAGAGTGCATGAGGTACACGACGATGCACCAACTTCGTCCGAGGATGAACTTTAGGCTCTCTCATTTGCCGGAGAAGTTTATAGTGTTTCTCACAGCAAGAAGCGAATCAGTTGCGTCATGGAAATTGGAAAGAAGACAGTGGAGATGCAGATAGACACTGGAGCATCTTGTAATATCCTGCCCCGCAGTTGCCTCCCAGACAACACAGAAATTCAGACTACAAAAAGAGAACTTATCACTTACTCTAAGTCTAAATTGAGAGTGTTAGGAACAGTAAGCGTCGGCATTCGAAACCCATGCAACAACACAGAGTATGTAGCAGAGTTTGTCGTAGTTTAGGATGGTTTCGCACCTCTACTGGGAGCTGAGACAGCACAGAAAATGAACCTCCTAGTAGTCCAGCGCCAGAAGATCCTGCAGCCTGACCACCAAACACCTGAGATTATCGCAGACAGCATCAACAGTCTGACCGAAGAGCAAGTACTAGCAGAGTATGCTGACCTGTTTAAAGGCCTTGGCAAGATTGAGGGAAAACTACACTTAGAAGTTGACGAGACAGTCCCGCCAGTAGTAATGCCACCCCGTCGTGTTCCAGTTGCAGTAAACGGCAAACTAAGAGAGGAACTTGACCGCCTTGAAGGCTTGGGAGTACTTGAGAAAGAGGACAAGCCGACACCATGGGTATCGAGCATGGTTGCAACGCAGAAGCCTAGCGGGAAGGTTAGAGTGTGCATTGACCCACAGCGCCTAAACCAAGCACTGAAGCAGAGACATTATCCCTTGCCAGTTATTGATGACATCCTGCCAGAGTTGTCTAAGGCGAGAGTGTTCACCAAAGCTGACCTTAAGGATGGGTTCCTCCAGATTCAATTGGATGACGCTTCGAGTAAGCTGACGACTTTCCAGACAGCATGGGGAAGGTACCGATGGCTACGTATGCCGTATGGGATAAGCCCAGCCCCGGAATGTTTCCAGCAGAAGCTTGACCAATGCCTTGATGGTCTCAAGGGGGTGTACAAAATCGCAGATGACCTCCTTATTATCGGTCAAGGTGACACTGACGAAGAGGCTGACCAGGATCACGACCTGAACTTGAAGAACCTCTTGGACAGGTGCAGGACAAAGGGTATCAAGCTGAATAAGGACAAGTTTCAATTCAAATGCAGCGAAGTGTCGTTCATTGGCCATGTCATGACAAAGGACGGACTGAAACCTGATCCCCAAAAAATTGAAGCAATTGTCAAAATGGAGCGCCCAGGTGATGTGCCAGCCGTGCAGAGATTCATTGGGCTAGTAAAGTACCTGTCAAAGTTCCTGCAAGACCTTTCGGAAATGTGTGAACCACTACGTCGCTTGACACATAAAGATGCCGAGTGGATTTGGGGCCATGAACAGTAAGATGCCTTTGAGAGAATTAAGGAAGCTGTTGTCAAAGCACCAGTGCTGAAGTATTTCAGTGAGAGCGACCCTACCGAATGCCAAGGAGATGCATCCCAGGGTGGACTTGGATTCGTGGTGATGCAGTACGGGCAACCAGTCACCTTAGCTAGTAGAGCGCTCACTCCGGCTGAAAGAAGATACTCGCAGATCGAGAAAGAATTGCTGGCACACGTTTTCGGTATGGAACATAACCACAACTATGTCTACGGCCGCAAAGTCATTTTATGGACTGACCACAAACCGTTGGTCTCAATCTCGAAGAAACCTTTAGTATCAGCACCTAAGAGATTACAGCGCTTGCTACTCCGTCTGCAGCAGTATGACTACGAGATCCGCTACAAGCCCGGCAAAGATATGCTGCTAGCGGACACTCTTTCTAGAGCTTACCTCACAAAGTACGAGCGGTCACCAACCTAAGTAGAAGTGGAACACATCCACACCACACACTTTCTTCCAGTACCAGAACACCAACTCAAAGAATTGCAGAAGGAGACAGCCTGTGATCAAACCCTTCAAACGCTCAAGAAAGCGATTGTGGACGGGTTCCCTGATACAAAGCAGGAACTCCCAGCAGCCATCCATCCCTACTTCCAACTCCGTGACGAGCCTTCGGTACATGATGGCATCATATTCAAGGGACTGCGATGTGTCATACCTCAGACATTAAGGCCAAGGATCAAGGCGAAGCTGCATGAGTCCCATATCGGCGTGCAAGGTTGCTTAAGAAGAGCGCGAGAAACACTGTACTGGCCTGGCATGAATGCAGAAATCACTGACTTCATCCAGAAATGTGACACCTGCATGGCTTATCAGAGCAATCAACCCAAAGAACCACTAATCTGCCATGAAGTTCCTTCTAGACCGTGGGAGAAAATAGGAACTGATATTTTTACAGTTGATGACAAGAGTACCTGTGCACGGTAGACTACTATTCAGGTTATTTTGAGGTGGACCAACTGTATAGAAAGACAGGGACTGTTATCATTAACAAGTTGAAGAAGCACTTTGCCGCGCATGGGATCCCAAACCAGTTGCACAGTGATAATGGACCACCGCACAATTCTGCAGAATTCAGCAATTTTCTTAAATCGTCTGGAACTGAACACATAACCAGCTCACCCGGATACCCACAGAGCAATGGACGGGTGGAAAATGCTGTGAAAACTGCCAGTACTCTGATCAAGAAAGCCAAAGAGTCCGATTCAGAATTCTTCCTCTCCTTGCTAAGGTGGAGAAACACTCCCACTGAAGGAATGAATTCTTCACCAGCGCAACGAATGTTCGGTAAGCGCACCCGAACTCAGTTGCCAACAGCTGAAGTACTGCTGAAACCACAGTCCACAGATACAGGGGCAACAAGAGATCAAATACTGAAGAGGAAAGCAAAGCAAACCTATCATTATAACCAACATGCGGAAGAGCTTCCAATCCTCCTGGAAGGAGAGACAGTGGGAGTTGCACCCCAACCTGGCAATAGGTCACAGAAATGGTTCAAGGCAGTGGTACAGGACCAAACAGATGTGAGATCCTACAATGTGAGAACCGAAGATGGTAGAATTTTCCGCAGGAATCGCAGACACCTTCGCAGCAGCAAGGAGCCATTCTACTCCCTTCGAACGCAACGAACCAGAAATCAGCCCGTCACCTCAGCTGCAAAGAGTTACTTCAGCGAACTTTCCGGACTCCTGTGCAGCAGAGTTTCATCTACAAGAGCCTAGCACTGAGACTGTACAACCTGATCAGTCAAGCAAACCGGAAGTTGTAGTGTCTGACAAGCCCCAGCCAGACCAGCACAGGATCACACGCGC
>NC_090873.1:23791854-23806854 GCF_036669935.1 Montipora foliosa
TTGGGTCAGGAATGTGGGTCCCCGCTGTTTAGGTAAAAAAAAAATTACCTAAATCTCAGTGGGAGTTGTAACAAGACTCACACTATAAGGTATGGGTCGCACTTGGGCAAAGTTTTCAACTTTGCCGGCAAAAAACACCACAGAAAATTTGAAACCGCAACCGGAAAGCAAACTTTTGGTTTCAACTAACAGGGTCGCACTAGGTGAAAAAATATGTCAGTGATGACAGTTTGATAAACCAGACACACGTTTATCCACATGTTATCGGGAGAGAGCAGTGAGCTGAAAAAGGAAAACAAACGGTGGTTTAACATGTTAAATCTGGTTAAACATATTTGTCGTCACACGAAGCTGCTGACGAAAAATTCTTGAGGTATCGTTGCATCGAAGAAGTGTAGGTCAACCCACGACTCAATTGGTCGAGGAACTGGCCAGGCATATGGTGCTCGAAGTAATCTGCGCTGACGTCGATTTCTCGCTCTCATCATAGCGGCAGTCAAAACAGTTAAACCTTTCATACATCATACGAACGACAAAAAAGTGCTCGTGATTTAACTGAATAAAAAGGAAAAGTATCACCGAGACGCATTCTTTTAACGCTTGGTACGACAGCAATCGCGATTCAGGGACCCATTAATTTTATTACTGGGTTGCCTATGGGCAAACCCAGTCGAGGTCTACGTTTAGTTTATTTGTTTTCCTTTTTTTTTTTTTTCCGTGTCGGTAAAAGTCTTGCCTGTCACTCCCCTGGTAAGTAGTGTCTTTGTGTATAGAGCCTTCTGCCCGTATTTTCTTAGGATCGAGAGGGTAGTGGAACTGCGTAGATTTCTCTTGTGGACACAGTAGAATCATTAACTTAGCCTGCAATGGCGTCGAAAGTCATGCAACGCGAATGGCGTTTTAGTGGATCCTTAAACAAAATATACCCTTATGGAGCTCAATAATGGAAAGTCAGTTGGATAAACTAGGCATGAATCTCAAAAGCGACGAGTACTGGCAACAATCTATCGCCCGTCGAGACGAAATCAAAGTGAGCAGTATTTACCTGAAGTACATGGTAATTTGACACAATTGAGTTTCTTGTCTTCACGCACGCAATCAAATAGGAAGAGGTTTTCGCCTCTAAGAGCAAATATGTTGTTTGTTTCAATAAAATTTTCGCTGGAAAAGGATTCTGTGGTATTTTCTGCCTTTGTGAATTATAATATCATGTTGTGTATTGAATTTTCGAGCTTAAGGTTCAAATGTGATATGGGAGAAGTTTTTTAGTATTGCTCTGTAAGCAGGAAGGGTTCACAGGCCTGTTGGAAGCGTGCTTGAGTTTCAACAAAATGAGGCCCAAAATCAGTGAAAACTTGTGACGCAGATGAATAATAAAGTAGCTGCTATTTCCGAAATGATGGAATTACCTGGTGATAAATAACGTCGTACGCGTCTTGGAGAGTAAATTTTGACTTTGCATAAACAAGAGTTGGGCGATTGTGATCTTTGTTATGACTTCGCTCATTTCATTGTCAAACTTTATAACACTTGACAGAAAAAGAAACTTACAAAAACCCGGTATCTTGCCATCATTTGACACAGATGCTTCACTGTTTGGCGAGTAAACATGCCGCGGTAACTTAATCACGGCGCCCGCCGAATTCCGGCCATGTCACTTTCGATTTTGCAATTTACTTGAACGTAGCAAAAATCTCCCAAAATGTTTGTCGCTGATCGTAACTTTTTATATTCTATAGATCGTTTTCACGTGACGTCATCACCTTCCAAAATCTAAAACTAAAGATCCACCAAAGTTTTTATCCTCATCAGGCATAAGAGGCGGCATATCTGTATCTGTTGACAATTTCACAGCTCAATAGCGTGCTTCGTTTGGAAACCAGAGCATTTTGAATTTCCGGATTATGAAGGTGCGTGACACAAAGCTACGATCAAGTTTGTTGAAAAATATATACTTATCTCATGATTTTGAGCCCTTTTAGAAGTTAGAGCATTAGGAAAAGTGCTTACGTAAATGCTTGTTTTTTCAGTAGTGATAATCAGTCGCCTAGATAGCCAAAGTCAGATCCAGATGTTTACACTATTTTCCGGCCGCCATATTGGTGTACCACTGAGGTACACCAATATGGCGTTTTCATACTGGGCTCTGTAAATTTCTGCGAAACATTTCGACGAATATCTGAAGTTTGGGGAAACGCAGAGGCCTAAAACTTGGACAAGTGTCTTATTTCTTTATCTTCTATAAGATAACAATTTCTTAGCGTTTTGCACTGGATAGTTTTTGATTTATTTTTTTTATTGCGTGCCAAAGAAAACGATCTATATTCAAGGTTCAAAATTAATGTTGTTTTCATGTCGTAAATATTTTATTCTCGATCGACCGTCCGGGAAACTTCCTTCTGCTCTTTCTGAAAACTGTGTATCAATATTTATTTGCTTTTTCATCAATATTTGTTTTGCATAAAGCACGCTAACAGAATCTGTACCTTGCTGAGTTCGCATTTGTTAGCGTTAATAGTATTTTCGGTCAGATGTTTCTGTTTTTTATGAGGGGTTTATTGTTTTGGTCTCCCATCCCAACACTAACCCCGCGAAACAGGGCTTGACTTCAGTGAAGTTTAGTATTACAAAGTTTTCGGATGCTCATAGGGCACACTTGTGATGAAAAGAAATTGTGAGGGAACTTGAAAATTATCAACATGTCAGCCCAGAAGCCAATGTTTCTCGCTTCTCTTTTAATTGTTATTCTTCAGAGACTGGAATGCTGTATTTCAATACCACACAATTCAGTGCCTTCTGATTTTCTGTAGCACGTACCACAGGCAAGCCAGTGTATGCTTCACCGAAGCATCTAGTTGCATATATTTTCTGTTTGCTGTTTAGTGACAAGCGTTGGCAGTTACCGCTGTGATTCTCATTGTTTGGCTCGACTTTGCAAAAATCTGCCTGCCCCACCCAAGCACTACGGCGTATTTGATGTTTTGCCGATTCGCAAAGTTTTTGCCGAAGCGAAAAACTTGGGGTCGCACTAGGCAAAGGCCCGCGATGACAGATTTCCACCGCAAAGTAAACAAATTCCGGCCAAGTTTAAGGCAGAGCGAGAAACAAAGGAGCGAGAGGTGTTAATCTCGACACATTTGTTGGGCCGACTTCGTCATAAAGTTTTTAATGACGACAAACATCTTAAATTACTTTAAAATAATTTTGAGTGACGAGTCAAAATACGGTCAAGAGGCACAATAAATCAATTGGAAATATTTTCTAAAACACGGTTTACAACGGCCAGCATCGTGCAATTAAAAAATGGAATTTTTTTTCTTTATTCTCTTTATTTCAAATTAATTTAAACACAGGAAAATTATATCTTCACCGAGTCAGGCTACCGAGACGCAACTTGTCACGGTTTTGCCAGGCATACACTTTTGTCAACAGCAACGGTGAATTGGTTCTCTTCTGATTTTAAAGCAATCCATTTTTAAGTTTTATACTTACGGAACTCGATAACTGAGGAATAAAACTCAAGAATAATTACTCCTTCGAACATCTGCTTCCCTAATTCTCCGGTTAAACATGAAACGTTAGTGATGTATTGGTGTATTTGTTAATTTAAACACAGGCAAATTATATCTTAACTTTCAGGCTACCGAGACGCAACTTGTTTTGCCTGGCATACACTTTTCTCAAACAGCAACGGTGAATTAGTTCTTTTCTGATGTTAAAGCAAACCATTTTTAAGTTTTATACTTATGGAACTCAATAACTGAGGAATAAAACTCAACAGCTATTACTCCTTCGAACATCTGCCTCCCTAATTCTCCTGTTAAACATGCAGGGGCACCCAACGAATCTGTTCCTCACATTATCTGTTCCCCAGAGGAATCTTGCTGGCTGGCAAAAATACAGGTGTTTCGATCAGCTGGCTGGGGAATTTTGTTATTGATAGAGGTTTTGCCTGGGAATTACTGACTTTTTCTAGCATTTCAACCCGAGCTGGCTGTAGAAACTCTGAAGACTGAGGACGACTTTAAAAAAAAAAAAAAAAAAAAAAACCTCTACCCTATCCCAGAGAGTAGTGACAAACATACCGGAAAAAACCTACTTTGTCCCGGTTTTGTCGCTTTTGTTCGGTCGTTTTGGATCGAGGGATTTGAAAACGCGCGGAAATTCCTGGCTGGGAAATAAATTTGAACAGCTGGCTGGGAAACCAACCAATTTTATCTAGCTGGCTGGGAAATTTCTTGTGTGTCTTGCTGGGAAAAAGGAACAGATAATGTTTTCCCAGCAACACTGAAAAAAACCTGAAAATGCCTTAATAACATTTATTTTCATTAACTGGGGTATAATAATACATTTTACAACAAATTGGTCGTTGGGTGTCCCTGAACATGAAACGTTAGGGATTTATTGGTGTATTTGTTAATTTAAACACAGAGAAATTATTCATTAACTTTCAGGCTACCGAGATGCAACTTGTTTTGCGTGGAATACACTTTTCTCAACAGCAACGGTGAATTGGTTCTTTTCTGATTTTAAAGCAAACCATTTCTAAGTTTTATACTTATGGAACTCGATAAAGCAAACCATTTTAAAGTCAGTTTATACAGTCTTATGGAACTCGATAGCTGAGGAACTGGGAAATTTAGAATGCCCAATTGTAGCTGTGTAAAATTTCATTCCGGGCTAATCGATTTCCCAGCATGTCACAGGCAGGCACATACAATATTAATCACATACTTATCGTTTTCCTGCTATCATGATATCCTGATATCATGAAATTGAACCTAACAGCAATTATTTTACCTCAACGTTTGAGCGTGAGCCTGTATACCGGGAAGGCTTCCAGCACCGAATTCCCCGACATCAACATTGTTTACTGCCTCCATAACTCGCTTGAAAACATCTGAATACAGAAATCCATGACATTCAGACGACGACTGCTCAATTAATCCCCCCACAGAGGCCAACCAAAGTTATTCCGTAAGCTTCGTCCACGTTTTTACCAGAATTTCGGACGGCTGGTCTAATCTGCAGGTCGCAGGTCATTGTTTCACCAATACAGAAAGTATCCCAAAAATTCTTAAAAGCTAACCTTAGGCCTAGTTAGGCCTAAACAAACGTTTTTAGGCCTAAGGTTAGCTTTTAAGAATGTTTAGGATACTTTCTGTATTGGTGAAACAATGACCTGCAACCTGTGACCTGCGACCCGCGATCTACAGATTAGACCGCAGAATTTCGGAACGTGATCACCATTTTCCCGCAAAAAAATTACCGACTTGAAGGCGTCAAATCTCGTTTCAAAAGAGCTGAAAAAACTTTCCTTCGACACAGTGGCTAAAATTTCGACCAACCAGTTTATTTGAAAGCCAGGCTGTACCATTTTTCCCCGGGTGAGAGAGTTAATCCATGAATCCTATAGAACGAAAAATGGTTCCGTGTCCCAGCACTAACCGCCACTGTCGATGCGCGCAAACGAACTAAAATAGATTTGTGTTCCCCACAAAATTCATCTCGCCCCTAAATATGGCCATTCAATAACAAATAATTACTTTTTTCGCTTAACGTAAGTTCACAGTACAATCTGATTGATCCTGAATAATGCTTTAACACTTTTCTGAATATAAAACACCTTTTGCGTTATGTCTTTAACCTTTGTTGACGGATATCTACACCGTTAGGAGACGTCCAGCCGAGAATTCCTGAGTCGGCTTAAGCTCCTCATGTTCTTCCACCAAGTTCTCTTATCTCTCCTTTCGTTTCAGTTCTAGTCATAGGTCCCCCAGGCATCATGCAACCTTATCAGAGCTTCTAAAGATATGCCAAAAATTTCAATACAGAGAAAAAAAGCAGCTCTAAACAAACACTCAGCTTTAAGTTTATATCCCTCCGATGCTTGACTTGAATAGGCCGCTTCGGAAAATACCGTAATAGTCTTTGTTTGTCCCTCCAAATTTTGCATCAGCATTGTTTTCAGTTTCTCTTGGGACTTACAACGGTCCCAAGAGAAAACAAAAAGAGTGCTTATGCCAAATGTGGGGGAACAAACAAAGAGTATTATGGTATTTTCCGAAGTGGCCTATGACTGCGTAGCTACCAGTGTGGACCACAGCTATCACAATACGTCAAACTGGATTGAAACCAGCAAAAAATGCAAAAGAAAACATTTTCAAAACCGTTTTCCACCTGAACTCGAGTAGCCGCGTCGGGCAACAGAAAGCGCGCGAAAAATGAAGCCTCGTTTATGTTTAGGTGAGTTAACCTGGGTTGAGCCCGCAATCCAATCTAAAACTAGTACCTTGTCAGCGGTCAAAAATACCTAACCCCGGGCCTGAGCCCGCGATATAATTACGTGATACTGGTTCATACGTCCGTACGTTCATCTCTCCATGTATGCCAGTGTGAGCAGTATCATGCTAGTTTACAGCATACATCTTTGATATTGGACATCCATGTTTTGATCAATCGACATCGGGTATTGCTTGTAACCGCAATATGGTCACGTGATACTGGTCAGCCGATACCTTGTTTTACAAGGTACAATCAAATACGATTGTATTCGATTGTACCTGTCGAAACAAGGTATCGGCTGACCAGTATCACGTGACCATATTGCAGGTACAAGCTTATAGCTCGCCGAGGTCATCTCTATGCCCGGTGCGCTTTATGACAAACTTGTATGGAACTTTCTTTATGCAGTCCTCTGGTTGCTAGCTGTGGTTTGTGAATTGAGCCTGGATTCCAGCGTCTTTAGGTAACCTCTGAACCGTTTTCCCCAGCATTTTGTGAGCCACTGGGCAATTTCCATACCAAACTGCAACATGTGTTAAAAATATTGATTTGGCTATTTTTACAACCTAACGTACACAATTTGCTATATTAGATTGTTGGTCACATTGAAGTTGTCCAGTGTTGAGTTTCCTGTAACTTTCTCCCAATTTCTCCACAACTTGGACTGTGAATCCATTTGTGATCCTCCTGGTGGTGATACGTTGTTAGCTCAAGGGATCTACTTAACTGACTTTTTACATTTATTACCCTTGTCCGCTTGTGAATCACATGCTCATCCAGCGTTATCATATAGAAAACTGGCCCATTAGGGAGTCCCACGTAAATGCCTCACATTAAGTGATCAATCAGCCGTGTTGCCAGCATGGTTGTCCTGATAGTGTAGTGTCATCACACCCGACTAGTGATCAGTGGGACGTGGGTTCAAATCCCGCTCAGGTCAATTACAGTTTTCCCCAGAAGTTGTCCAATGTAGAGTTTCTTGTAACTCTCTCTCAATTTCTCCTCAACTTGGACTGTCAATCCATTTCCGATCCTCCTGGGGGTGATACGTTGTTGGCTCAAGGGATCTACTTAACTGACTCTTTATATATATACCACCATAAAAATACTTGAATCCACGTCTAGGTGTCAAGTAGAACGCGTCTTTCGCTACTCCAGACTCGGGACACCTGGACAGTCAAATATTTCTTGCATAGCTGAACGAAACAGCTTCGAAGCGAACTGTTGTTATGCGTAATGCCCAATTCACAATTTTGCGTAAGAAAGCTCCTTGTCAACGATTATGACAGGAACGCATGAACAGACTTCTGGTGCGTAGAAAAATGGTTGACAAGAATCAAAACAACTACAGAAACGGAAAGAAACATTAAGTTTTTTGACGACGCCATAAATGATTCAAAGTCTTTTGTTTCTCAAAACTCTGTGTAAATCACACAATTATGTCAATTCCATTGTCTTCGTTTCGATCGCACTAGGGTGTGAGCCTCCAAATTAGCCAGTGCTTGTTCCCCTGAACAAAAGTTCTTAATTATTTGATCCTAGTAGTATGGGCGGTAAAACAGCGGCAGAAAATTCAGTTTAATTTTTACAATATTAAGACACATTGGTGTATTTACATTTTATGGAGATACATCAGAAATAAAATCTTGAAAAATCGTGAAAAAAGTCAGATAATACGGCCCTCGGGATGTATGTCGATTAATACCTCCGTTCTTGGTATTTATGTCTTACGTGTTTTAGTTCAGTCGTAATCTCAGGATTAAATTCACTCTTTTGACTGACGCAACGACGAAAAATACGTGCTATGGTACAAAATCGAGTACAGATTACTTTTGCAGTTCACATTTAATTTTTAGTTGAAGGAATGGAGCAGGTGCTAACAATATTATTGCTGTCGAGAAACTTTTAGTGTCATTTCTGATGTGAAATTTGCAGAAAAACCTAACTATTTTAGACCTATTGGTATCTCGATAGTACTACGGTAAAAATGGCGCAAAAAAACATTTGGGGTAAAATGTCATCATGTACGGTAGCTGTTGTGTATCATTTTTGCATGGAAAACCTCTTGTCAAAAACACATTTTTGAAACCCTTTCCTTTAAAAACGCTGAGACGTTGAATCCAAAAGATAGGTCCGTTTTCGATTTCGCCTAAAATAGCGCAAAATCCTTTTTTTTTTTTTTTTGGATTCAAAAGTCCGTTTTCGGATTTTCCCTAAAAAACGCATCCTTAGAGTATTCCTTTGAAGGACTGTTGTTATAATACCAAAATGTCTTTTACAGGATAAAGTGGAATAAATAAAAGCCATGTAAAGGCTGAAATTGTGACACGGCGAATATTGAACGGACTAACTGACGTTCACAAGGAACCAGGTCAAACATTTTGAAACCGGTTTATCCTCTCGGATAGCGTTCTGGTATATTTCCATAATTTTATCTTGTTGTTACCTTACTTGAGCGTTACCTATATGCTAAGCCCCTCTCAGTAATCAGTATTAACTACTGTTTTCACTTGATCTCTCCTGTCCAAAACCGCAATACAGGCAAACGATAATTAATTAGAAAAGACAAGGCTACGTAATAGACAAGAATAAAAGTTTTAAAAAAGTTAGAAGCATACCATTCTTGCAAGCAGAAAAGACGTCAAAGACAAAGAGGGCTGAGAAGATAACAAAATGGATGGAAGAGCACATGGTGACTTCTTTTACCACAGTCGCATTGATAACAAGCACGCAGAATGCCTTCAAGACAGTCTTGATATATTTCAAAATAGGTGTGCAGGTGGTACGAAAATGAAACGAAATAGCTTTCCATCATTTAGCCAATGAAGCGTACTATTCTGGTAATTTTATGCCAGCTTGACGGCTGTTTCTTCAATTAGAAACTGTTTTAACCAATTTAGTTGGACACTTGAATGCCATAGCAACTTTCTGAAAAACAAACATTACGAAGAACACAAGCACTGGTAAAATAAATTACCTTCGTACGCGTGTACATAAAACCATCGATTTGACAAAGTAAGCGTACTAGATCGTGTGGTTTTAGATTTTCATGAAAATATCACTTATTAGTCCTTTTTTGGTCTCCTTATTTTATGAGTCTATCAAACTATTCAAAGCTAATTTGTCCTGTCAAAACCGGATGACTTTAAGGCATTCAATCAACGTTCGCGTCAGTCACCGTACGACAAAATCACAATTAATTATTTATAAATAATTACTGATCGTCATCCAAAGCCATTGTTTCTGTCTGCATTATATCACCGGATGCCGAGAGAAAAATAATGCAAACTTTGTCAGAAAAAAGGGTGCGGTCTTTTTTGGTGGCAGGGAAATTATCAGGGGTAATCCTGAACGCCGGAGCTAAAACGCTTAATGTTACTGTGCGCTGACAGAACTTGCTTGAGGCAATATTTTTAATATTGCAGCACCGCTTAGCTGTTACCTGTTACTGTTTTCACCCAGAATTTTTTTTCAGTATTAAAAATCCTCTGATGCCATCGTGTATTGTAGATCTCAACTTAGAGAGATTCCTAAAATAAATAAATATATAGACCACAAAAAGTTCTGTTCAGGGAGACGAACTTCAACGCAAACATGTTTAAATTTTACTAAGAGCAAACCTTAGTTTCTTACTGATATAAAAAATAACAATCTTTGTACTATAAGTACTAATTACGACTAGTACTGACTGATTATAATCTTCGTTGTTCTTTTCCTCGACTACTTTTTCCCCTAACCCCCTCTCTACTTTTTGTTCAACATCATTGTTAATCAGGTTTTCCTCTTTTTCCTTCGCATCAAATTCAACCTTCTTTGGAATCGTTCCCTGCAAGATTCCACTTGCTTTTTTTTTTAAATGTTGACGAGGCAAACTTATACTCCCTAAGTCCATCACATGATCGGTGACTAGTGGTTTCCACAATAACTTGTTCTGGTATACCACCTTCGTACAATCGAGTGGCACAAATTTACCGAAGTGAATGATTTGTGAAATGCCCCTCAAATCCTGCTTTTCGCGTGAGCATCAGCGTTGGTAAAAAAAAAATGATCAACTAGAGCAGAAAGAATTGTAAAATCTACCCATGAACTTGCTGTTTCCTTACTTTTCACGTCAGCGTCTTTGTAACTGGAAATGCTGTGCTGTGCAATAATATAGATTTGCCACAGCACTGAGTAGAAAGGCCTCGCGCTTTATACTTCTTATGCACCGATCGAGTCGAAAATGCAACATCCCCCCCCCCCCCCCCACCCCGGAATATAGACGTTTGAAGATTGGATCGTTCAAATTCCCGTGCCCCTGGGCCAAAATTGCGTTCAAATGCCCTACCCTTGTGACGGATTTGTCTGTGAAATGTCCCTCTCAAAATGCACATCGCCGTCAACTCCTCTCGTCTTTAATAAAGCTTGTACAATCATGCCAACACACGCTCCTTGATTCTTTATATGATTGTGCCATTTCTACCGGACATGAATAACTACAAAAATACGCCTTTATTATTGAAATATTTATTGTTTTGTAAAACTGCTTTTCGATCTACAGTGGTTTTGTCTAGCTCACTGTTTGCTGCTGTTTAATAAGGCTCAGATTCTAAAGAGCTCTGCAGACAATAACGCCGGGCAAAGCCTGCTTGTCTCATGGCCAAAAATCTGCATTTTTAAAATTCAAGTTCTGATTCATTAATATTTAATAACCTCTACTTTTCATACAAAGCTTCGAGAATACTACCTAACATTTGAAGACCTCTTTTCGTATGCTATATATCTTCCTTTAAAATTCTTCCATCCAGGCCAAATAAATACGATGGCCTACGGAAAAACAAACAACAACAAAAACATACACTTCCGGTTAAAAATTCCCCACCTCACCCAGGCAAAAGCCTTATTTGTCAAATTCCCCACTCACTGGGCACAGAAAATAGTCAAATAACCAGGGTTTGCCCAGGAAGAGGGAGGGGTCATGAAGTTTTGTCGACCTTATCGGCGCATTACATCAGTTCAAAAGGTCCAGGCCACGGTTCCTTCCTTACTGTGCAGTGCAATTTGACCTAAATTTCAAAATCGAACGAGCGCGCAGCACGACTTCGATTTGAAATCACAAGTATGATTTCAGACCAAATTTGCACGACATGAAGTTCAATTAGCACCTTATTACATCCATTTAGAAGTAACAGAATAATTATTTAATTGCTGAAATACAGGATTTTAGTCAGTAGGCAAGATTGATCCAGTTGGGAGCAAAAGTTGCAAAATTCCAAAATTCACCACACAATGTTTTTCTTTGTCTTTCCTTTCCCTGCAATTTGATTGATTACCATAAAAAAGCCTTGAAATCTGATTGCATTGGTTGTTTTGTTTTAGTGTTCCATTCTCATTGGCTGGTGGAATGGTGCGGTTTAGAGGGAAACAATCTTACTGCTGAGAGCCAATCAGATTGTAAGGGTCACCAGTGATTTCTAAATCGAGGTAATAAAACAAGAAAGCATAACAATGTCCATCTTTCACTCTGGTGTAAAATTACACGAGGCAAACTCATTTCCAACTTACGAATGTGATTGAAGCTGAAATCGATATTTAAAATCACATCTTTTGCTTCAGGTTATCTCTGATACAAGCTTAGCCAAAATGCCGGGGTAAAGCTAAGATAATGCAGATAAGTGGTTGACAGGGATGTAGCTAAGAATAAATTCATCGGGTTAAAGGTTCTATTGAGGCGGCAATTTCGTGCTCTGAGCATCAAAGGGACCTGGTAACAAGATTGTTCAGGTTATCTCTGATACGCACAGTAGTACTTAATGAAAAACGCTTTTATTTTATTTCCAGTATTGAACCCTGAGCAACCACTCTGAATGAACTGCTTTTCTCCAATAAACCACCAAATGTCAATTTGATGACGATTGCACCGATTATTTACCAAAACTAGTAAGTATATATAGAATCATTGCTGAATAGTGGTTAAGTCTAGTGCTTGAAATGGCTAAAATGGTTAACGCACTCTTGAAGTTTGTTAACCGACATTTTCTTCTGTTTGAACGTGTTACTTAGCGGGTGATAATACACGTTTACAGTGGCATTCGGAAGAAAAAAAATATTGGCATATATTTAAAAAGTAATAACGTTCCAGCAGTTAGCGATGTGGTACATTCCCAAGTTCGAGCCCTGCGAAACAGATAGTGACTTCATTTCCCATAATCCCTATCAAGCGCTAAGCGCCCTAAATTGACAATAATAGTCAATTTAGAAAATAATAGGAGTTTTCGATAATCGTCTTTTCAGAGGTATAGGTTGGGTTGTCTAATTTGTGATAATTGTAAACTAGCATACATTGCTATTTTGCTGGGACGTGTCAGACGCCTGGTGGCATGGACAGTATTTTGTGGGATTTAGGTTTTGTAGTTTGCAGGCGTTGGTAGGCTGAGTCATTCTTACGGTCAGCCTTTACTGCGAGCACAGGTCCAGTTTCGTTTATTGTTATATCGCGCTGAAAAAAGTTTTGTGGCTTCTTTAGATTGTATATGATAGCATTCTTACATTATTAAGGACTTAAATGAAAATCTGCGATGGCGACGTGGACGAAATGACGAAAACGTAATTTCAAAATAGAAATTTGCGATATAGTAAGTTTTTTCAATTTATTATTCGTCCATCTCGTCAGTAATAATAATAATTTATTCATTTCAATCGCGCAAGCTACATTAAAATATGATCGCCGGCGCGTCACAATCAATTAAAATAATTACTATACAATTCATAATTACAAATACTACAAAGCTTATAGGTCAAATTAAAAATTTACAATTTGTGGTAGAAAATATATTAGTTAAAAGTATATATACATAATATAATATTTGTAAATTAAAAAAAATGTATATCAATTTATGTAGTACTACGCAATATTAAAAGTAAATCGGTGACTGTATAAAATCCTTAAAAGCGTCTCGAAAAAGGTAAGTCTTTAAATGAGCCTTAAATGAATCCACCGATGTTATTTCACGCAATCTAACAGGTAAAACATTCCAAAGTTTGGAGGCGGCCGCACAGAATGCTCGGCGATCCCCCAACGTTTACTTGGTACGTAGTCTTCGATGTTTTAGTAAAAGCTCGTTTTCAGATCTGAGCAAGTAGTTAGATTTAGATTGGTCGTTTTTATGCTAGAGATGTTAAAGTCGTCAAGACGCATTTAACGTCTGAGACGTTAAAACCGTCTGGTATAAAAACGAGACGCATAAAAGTAGACGACCTAACAGAAAACAAAACAAATATTTTCTGAAAAAGACTGGGTTCTATCCTCGGAAGACACTAGAGACGAGGAAACTCGGCGCCAAATAAATTTGAAGCGCGCGAGTGTACGAACAAAATAAACATGGTGGAATTACAACTTCATAAGTCCATTACTCGACGTCGCCAAGAAAGGCAAGATATGGAAATACAAATGTTTTTAAAGAAGAAAGCGGCTTTTGCAGGATATGGACGAAGAACTAGATGTGGCTCAGTCACTTGGTTTGTGTGCCGTAGCTATGAAAAGACCAAGGGGAGGACGAAGCGTGGATGAAGAAAGGAGTTCCTCGTTCCTCGCGACTCCTTCAAATTCTCCTTGGTTGCCAAGTTGTTTGAGCGCTAAGCCTCGATTTCAGGATTAAACGCTAACTCATGCCAGTCGTCTGTGGACGAGTAAGGGCTAAATGCGTCCCAGTAAGGGCGTCCCGTTTTTATACGCTCAGACGTTAAATGCGTCTTTCTTATTATACCGTTTTTCTACTAGACGTTAAAGTCGTATCGATACGACTTTAACGTCTCTAGCATAAAAACGGCCACTTAGTAGTAATAAGTCCGCTAATATATTTTGGTGCCATACTATAGATCGCCTTATAAGTAATGACTAAATCCTTAAATACTATTCCGAAAGTGCGCAGGCAGCCAGTGTAGTTGGAAAAGCACTGGTGAAATATGATCAAAGCGTGAAGTATTACAAATAAGGCGCGCGGCAGTATTTTGAGCACGTTGTAACTTTGATAGTTTAACTTGTGGCAAACCATATAACCAATTGTTACATAAAGCTATTCTACTCGTGACCAATGCATGTACTAATAATTTCGTAGATTCAATTGATAAAAATTTCCTTATACTCCTCATATTTTGTAAATAAAAATAAGAAGCACTACATATTTTATTGATGTTTGTAACCATACTGAGCTGCTGGTCAAACCAACAGCCCAAGTTCTTGGCTACTAGACGGGGGGCAATCAAATGATCATCCACAGAAAGGGATACATCACACAGTTTATGCAACCGCTGTCTAGTGCCGATCAGTAGATATTCAGTCTTATCGTCATTAAGCTTTAGACGGTCCAACAACATCCACTGACGAAGATCCTCTATGCACCGTGGTTAGCGTCGTACAATGTGGACCAAGTATCCCATAAATAGAACGGTAGGAGCGGTTTCAGCGTAAGAAATAGAAAATGAAATGTTTACATTTGTAAGCTCGTGTTGTCGTTCAAAACCTCAAATTTGGTGATTTCAGGTGGTCGTTGGGAAGAGTAGTACCGCAAAAATACGTGATAAAATGAGTGCCATGTGCCGCATGATTATTTTTCTTCTTTTAAACACTGATATTGTTGTTTTGTGGCGTTCTTGTTGACGACGGCGTCGTAGATAAAGTCCTTCTTGTAAATAGTGTTTTTCAATAAGAACTGTAACCCAAAAACCCCAAGGGTT
>NC_090873.1:23826854-23831854 GCF_036669935.1 Montipora foliosa
TCTATAGAGGAAAATTTATTAAGACCGAGGGGAAAATTTAGAAATGTATTTCAGTCGTTCAAAAATAAATTTTAAAGTGAATTTAGCAGTAATAATAACCATGTCATAGCACCTCATATTGGGTACACTAGAAGGAAACCTTTTAGTTGCAATTATATATTATAGTTGTTCCAAGCAAAATGCCAATTGTTTGCTTCCCTCCAAATTATACAAATATACATCGATTAGGTTAACTCTGAATAGCCAAATCTACTGCTATACTAATACGCTTTCACCACATTGACAACAAAAATACTTTTAAAATCAGGAATTGATTTTATCTTCTAGCAATAAAACAGCAGGAGGATATAAAATTAGGTATCTTCAAAGTTTAGAAAACTTGTTGAAGGTGATTCAGTGCCACCCTCCCAAACTTTTCACAAATTTCACGCTGGCCTACTAAGTACTTCCAGTACTGAACAAATTATTTAACCTCTCTTTGCGGACTCTGGTTGCAACACAGCTGCTTCAATAATTTTAATCCCCTTGCATTAGATTTAACTTTTAGGAAAACCTTAACTTCATATTTCCGTAATAATCGTTCAAAGACATTGAGCAAAAGCATACAAAGCTACATTTGAAAGGGACATAATCCCATGTTGCAGTTTTCTGGATAGGACTTCACAGAAATAACTCCTGTTACCTTTCCATATGTAAAGAGGTCCTATGATTTATGAGTCAATTAGTCAATGAGTCAATGAGACACACAGTCAATATTATTAGCAATAATTTATTGATTAAGCCTAAGCCCTCTTGTTTCAGTGATTAGGTATAAACAGGTAAGGTTAAATTTTAGCTTTCATTTTATGGGTTAAGGTAACTGCACTAACTCATTGACTCATAAATCATATGTAAAAAATACAATGTATTTCAACATTAGATGCAAAAATGATTTTTAGCGATTGCTGTAAATAACGTAATAGTAATCATTCCTACCATTTCAAAGGATGAATAAATTAAAGTTGAATGCAGTAAGTGTCAGAAGTAAAAAAAAGTGTTCCAATTTGTTTAAGCTGTAATCAATTTCCATCCTTGCTTTAGTCCCTGGATAGTGTTAAACAATGTTGGTGAACAAACTGCCCCAAAGGGGATTCCCTTACGAAAATGACAGCGGTTCTTGTTGTTCCTTTTTGGAGAAAAAATTGTGGATTTATACTGCTTATGATACTGAGACCGAACAGCTGGCAGAGTTGCTGCAGTACAATTAAGGCTATCAATCTGAAAAATGAATGGAACTGTGGAACAATTTGGTAAGAGAGCAAATAACTTTTACTTATGAATTATAAAATGCCAGTCATTTGTCAATTTAGAACTGGTTCCTCTAAGGGGTCAGATTTCTTTAGCCTACATGCACAAAACAAGATTCTGTTACCTTTAAGGGTTGTTAAAAATAAAGACCCCTCCTAAGCAAACTGCATTCTCATGCTTGGATTCTCATTGATTTAATGACTTAAATAATATTACGCAAATATGTTGGACAATAAAACTCAAATACCATAAAAGTATTTTTAACCTAACTTTTTTGCAAAGTTTACGCCTTGAGCCACCAGCTTCAACTTTGATACTTTGTTCTAAAAGCCAATGCAGTTGATAGCAATGGTGGAGGTGATGACTTTGTTTTCGTTCAAAAGTCAAAGTAATGATGGAATTTAACCCTTCCACCCCTAATCCGGCCATACTTGGTATTTTACTCTGTCTAAAGCCAGACTATTTTGCTCTGTCTAACACCAGACGATTTTACTTGTCAATGGGGAACTCCATGGAGTCAACAGTCTTACAGTACTTCTCAACATAAAGAAAATGAATTCTGTGGACTTAAACATTCCCAAATAGAAATGCCGTATATTCCAAATGTGGTTACCTAAACTTTTCAAGATTTACCTGCTTCAGAAACTTCAAATCAGTGAATATTTTGAATATTTTTCCTGACCTCCTGCAAACTACTGTATGTTCACTTTTTAATTGTTTGCCCTTTAAAAGTAACATTCAGAAATAATGCAAATACAACTGAGGCTGTTTTGCATTATCTACAAGACAAGACAACAATATCTTTTATTCAAACACAATCAATATTAAAGCAATAATACTGATGCTTGTGGGGTCATGTGCTAACTATAATAAAGATACACTACAGGAAATAAAAGCTTAAAACTAACTATGTGACAGACATAGGATATCTACACATAAGGGATCAGAAAAATATATCAATTGCTATCCAAAATATCATATTGCAAATACACCAAAAGGTAACGGTTGATTGACAAGTTCCTTGTGCAAAATAGTAGAGCATCTTTGAAGTCCCGCAGGACCAAGATGAGAAGTTATGATAAAAACTTTAAACATATTTTTTACCAAAATTATTTTACTGCCATCAACCCCAATGAGACCTTATGCATGGGACACTGTTTCTAGCTGCAGCTACAAATCACATAATATATTAATAAATTTTGCCATGTAAGAAAAGAACAAACATGTGGGGTGTAAGCAAAAAAAGTCCAAGGCAATAAAGCTTCCTTTCAGCCTTTTCAGGAACAACTATCCACTGTCAACCATACTTGACTCAAAACAGAATTTCCTTGATCCAACAACACATGACAGTCCCCTAAAACCAAAATTACATCATTAATGCTTCCAGAAAACAATAGTCTAAAAAAACCTGAATCTATAGATACCTATATACATCTGTACCTACACGTCTAATCTTCCAAAAATTATTTTAACTAACATGGATTTTGATTTTGATTTTAAACTCAAATTAATTGCAAATCCATAACTTGGTAACTACATGTACTTGAACGTAAGGATCGTTGAGTTGTGACTGCTAAAAAGTATAATAACTTAGACATTCACCAGAAAAGGGAATATAAATGACCTTAAAAGCAGCTATTTAAAATATTTGATACTAGGGTTACGTTCCCAATGAGACAATCACAGTCAAAATCAAATACATATCTGATCGAATCATTGATCATTCATGTAGAGGTGCCGATCGTAAGGTGTAACGCAGAAAAAAATAACCTTCACGTTGAACAATATTACCATTTCCCTGCCACCTGGTACAAGCCAATTCACACATGAACGGAAACCTTAGGAATCCTCCTTTCTGTACATTACAGTAACTTTTTGTACCCGGTGGCAACAAACTTTCCACATCAAAAATTGCGTAAAAAACTCACCTGTTTCGCAGCTCTTTTCCCACGAAATAAAATTTTCCAGGAGCAAATTTTCCGAGGATGCTCGTTGGATTGGACTTTAAACGATTTACACAACATAGACGTTCTCTAAGAATACATTCCAATTGAAACTGGCGTTAAAACTAGCCTTGATCGCTCTAAAAAGAACGGAAACCAACAAGCTACCGATTCTCAAAAGGCAGCCATTTTTCTGTTCTCCTCGGGAGTGTTTTTTTCACGAGAGCCGATGATCGTCCCGGAAACGCGTCACGTGACATATCGCGCGACTCATGCGCAGACATTTTTCGCCAGTGAAAATCGTGCATGAGACCAATCTCGTTCCCAGAGTCTTCGTTCCCCTTGACCAGCGGGTCGGGTTACGAGAGACTCTGGGATAATCAGTTTCGAATGACAAGATTCTTGTCATGAACACCATTTCGCAGGCGTAGGCGTAACGCCAAAATGGCGGAGAGAGTGGAGGATTTGATTCACGATGGCATGCAATTTTCTTTAGCAAAATTAGGATATATCAACCTAGAACTGAAAAAGGAACAACATGACGTGTTGGAGCGATATCCCTGGACAAAAATCTGTGCTGAATATGTTACCAACGGGCTGTGTTTCTCAAGTGTTGCCTGGGATTTTCGATTGGAATTTGTGTAACGTGGAAATGTAAAGCAGATTGTGTCGCTGCTGAATGCACTGATCCGGGATTAGTTTCAAATGTTAAAAGACTGTCTTTGTTTTGTTTTTTGTTTTTTTTTTGTATCGTGGAAGATGAGAGAGAGCGAAACACCAGACTCTAACACGAGATCCTTTCCAAAAGAATATATCATTCTTTTAATCATAAAACTATGTCTTCGTTGAAGGATCTTTCAAGTTAGATTCTTCGTCACCAGAGAAGGTTTAGGATTCTTTTCAAAGGAAGATGAGTTCTTTGGGTAAGAGTTTCCTTGCTGTTATAAAGAAGTAGAGGTCTTGAGGGAAGTATCATTTTGCTGCTTTTCATTATTTTGTAAAAACAGAAAATGACTGTTCTCCACCAAATAATGAGAATTCTTGAATAGAGATCTATACTTCTAATTGGATAAACATGTTGATTTTTAGAATGTTATTCTTCCATGAACATATAATGTGCTTTCCAAATTTAGGAAATGATATATATGCAGTGTTCATACATGCACAAGGTAATACATACAAGCCATAATCACAAAAACAACTCTGTTAAATTTCACTTAAATAATTAACGTTGCAGAACAAATACAAATTTCTGAAACTTAAACGCCTAAAAACACTAATGATTTCACAAATTGATGCGGCATGAAAAAATCAGCCAAACTACTTAGCGATTGAGATAAGTCTCTAGAAATGAAAACAGCTTGCAAGCACAAACTAACATGCAAAAGAAATCATGTTCTCTTGAGGGATGGTGTAGATCTTAAAGTGAGTGAAATTAAATAAATGAGAAGTGTTACACAAAAACACTTTTTGTAATTAAAATCTATCACTATCTATTTTCCTTATATCACCTCTATCCCAACACAAAAAATTAGCCAATCTGGAACTAATTCAAAGCACACACCCAAAAAACCGGCATTAAACCGGGCTGTCATTAAATTTTCACCTGCAATATATCAAAAGCTGATTCTAGTTTTCATTTCCTTCACAATGTGAGCTCAGGGTTAACAGCTGGTACATGTGAATGTCCTTTATGGCAGCCCTGTGAAAACTTTCCAGTTTGACAATTTAATATTGACCATATTAGTAATAGTACAAATTACTACATAA
>NC_090873.1:23841854-23846854 GCF_036669935.1 Montipora foliosa
TCTCCCAAATTCTGCAAGCAAGCACTTCAATGGCCAAAATAAATAACAAAGGTGACAAGGGATCGCCCTGCTTCACGCCACAAAGAATATCAAACAAATCAGTAATAAAACCATTATTTAAGACACAGCTAGATACATTAGTGTAGAAGGTTTTGATCCACTTTATAAATTGCGTAAAGGAAAGAATGATTCAAAGAGTCGAATTCTTTCTCAAAATCAACTGCTAAAAGAATACCTGAACTATTCGTAAATTTAGCAAATTCAAGTACACCTTCAATTGTTAGAACTCCGTAATGATCTTCCCTTGATAAAAACATTTTGATTTGAATGAATAAGCTCAGGTAAAAACAATTCTAACTTTATTGCAATCGCCTTTGATGCGATTTTAACATCGACATTAATCAGTGACATCGGTCTCCAATGATTTTGATAAAACGTCTGACTTTGTCTTTCTTCTCCAACAACGTAATCATAGCTTGTTTTTGCAAATTTGACAGTTGTCCGTGTTCGTGAGCGAAATTCAAGGAATTGACGAGACATTTCTCTATGAGATGCCAGAAGCCAAGATAAAACTCCACAGTTAATCCATCATTCCCTGGTGTTTTGTTTTTCTCAAATGATTACAACGCTTCTAAATATTCGTTTGTTGTAATTTTTTTCTCCAAATATTCCTGCTGCTCATTTTTTTCTGTTAACATGTTAGTATTTACATTCTTAAATTAAGGAATTCATCAATCGACGAGCCACCCTGTTGACAAGAGTCTTTATCATAAAGATTGGCATAAAAGCTATGAATCTCTGCCATTATTTGTTTCGGATCCATTATGCATTCATCATTAAACCCCACTAACTTCCTAATACAACTTTTTTTCTTTTTGGAATTTTCTAAGTTCAAAAAGTACTTATTACTTTTCTCGCCACATTCGTACCAATTTACTCTAGAGCGAATTATTGCTCCTTGCGCTATATAATCATATTGACTATCATATTCGGTTTTTAAAATTTCCAGATCACTCAAGTTTTCTTGACTGGGCTGTTCATCGCATTTTGCTGTGCACTCTTTAATTTTTTGTTTTAAGTCTAAAAATTTCTCCCTTCTAATTCTAGCCTTCTGTTTGCTATAGGTAATAGTTTCATAACGGATTTTATACTTAATGAAGTCCCAAAGGACCCTTGGATCCTGAATCTCTTTTCCATCTTCCAACCAATCACTGTAATTCTCAGTTATAAAAGAGATATATTCATCATCTTCTAAAAGACTAGAATTAAATTTCCAAAAGGAAGGTTCCCGTCCCGTTTCTTCAATTCCGTTTATATGCATTGTAATAGCGGAGTGATCTGTGCTTATTGCAGGAATAATATCTACATCTTCTACCTCTTCTTGAACACTACTGCTTATTAGCCAAAAGTCCAAACGTCGCTAAATTGTAGGGTTTTTTTGTCTCCATGTAAAGCGCTTAGTATCTGGATTTCTTATTCTCCGGATATCAGTCAGATCATAAGATGAACACAAATCTTCAATTTTTTTACAGGATTCTCTTACTTGAGGTTTGCCTCCAGTTCCATCCAACTCAGCATCGAAAATAATATTGAAATCGCCTCCAATAATAACTTCACAATTATCCTCTAATTCTAATTTATCGAGTTGTTTTTGAATTTCCTCAAAGAAGATGCATTGATCTTTGGTCTTATTTGGGGAATAAATATTGACAAAAACAAAACTATATCCCTGAATGACACCTTTCAAAATAATAAATCTTCCTTGTTCATCTTCTTGGCGTTCTTCACGTTCTTCAATATCACAATCGAATTTCTCCTTAACCAAAATCATACCCCCCCCCCCCCCCCCCCCCCCCCCTACTGTGCTCCGAACCATGACTAAAGAAAATGTCGCCCCTCCACTGCGACTTCCAAAACTTTTCGACGTCTGGAGTACTGTAAGTTTCTTGTAAAAAGAAAATATCGGATCTCTCTTTTGTTAACCAGTAAAAAAGTGCCTTTCTTTTGTCAAAAGAGCGAATCCCCCGAACATTTAGAGATATAATTCTAACATTTAAATTCCGTTTTGTGAAGATTTCAAAGAGTCATTTCAGTGAAGAGAACGGAACAATATATACGTCAAGAGGCATCTGCATACATGAAGCTCAAGCCATGGGTGCACTGCATGTCCCTCACACAAGAACAATATAAAGTTAGCCCGCTAAAATGCGAAAAAGAAAACAAAAGGCACAAAGCAAAACTACGACACACAATTACATAGTTAAAAAAGTAGCCAGCGAAAGCTGTTAAATATAGAGCTACTAACACAAAGGGTCTTGCAATCCTCATAACACCTAGTAACAATGCAAACAAAAAACCCCAGTTCTTGGAAAAAAAAAATAATGCAAATTTGGTAAAGAAATAGTTTTATACATGACCTGAAGTTTTAGATTTTACGTTTTTATATTTGAACACCGTCAATAAACAACTTATCAGGCTCCGCCCTACTAAAATAGATGGTCTTACCCTCTTCTTTTGCCTTTTTAAAACGATGCATCTTCTTCTTTCTACGCTCTAGAATTTCTTTTGGAAGGTCCGGTGAGATTCCAAAGTTTTTACTTTTCAATTTCTTCGCCTTTGACATGACCTCCTCACGATCAGGGTATCTTAAAAAACACGCAATTATTTGTCTAGGCTTTCCAACAGAGGAAGTCCGCTTCCCAACTCGGTGCATCCTGTGAAATTTTATATTATCAACATCTTCCACGCCGAGTTGTTTTGACAGGTGTCGATTGACCGTAACATTGATGTCCAATATCAATGATGTATGCTGTAAACTAGCTAGAGAGTAAACTGCAGTATTGCCATCTCGATGAGTTCTGAACTTGAGCCCGTGATATGGTTACGTGATACTGGTCACATTGGCATACATGGATGGGCGGACGGACGTACGTACGTACGGACGCTCATGACGTCATGGCTATAAACCAAATTTTCTCACATCGATGGGTTACCATATTTTCTTAGCTATGGTGCTCTGCGCGCGCACGCCTTCGGCGAGCGCGGAGCTCCGCTATTATACTTTTTTCGAAGTACTTTAATTAAGGTACCAATTTGATTTACTGAATAATCGTTTCCATAGAGAACAGAACCTTGCAAACGCTTGCACAGCTTTGCACATGATATCTTCAATTTTTCCCAGAAGGCCTTTTTTTCATTCCTTTAAAACACTTGGACAGTGGGCTTTCAAAATAGCCGCCAATACAGTTGCATCCTCAAGGCTGACCGCTTGCACAATCATTTTCTGCTGTCTCTCATCCAAAAACGGTTGAGCGTCAAATGTTGTCGAATTACTAGATCCTGTTAATTTGGGCATTAGAACTGCAGTTGTAGCTGACAGAGTCGGGAAAGCTGGCTGCTTTCCTGAATTTGATGTCGTTTGTGCCAACAGCTGATCCGCACATGTGCTTGAAGAAGCCTACCTCCTGTTGATCTAGGTAGCACAAAAGTAGCATCTTGCGGAGTTGACAAAGACAGCTCCTCTGCAGAATGTGATGTAGTTCGTTTGGGTTGCTTCGCAGAAGTGGTTGTAGACGTGAAATTATCTGCTGCAACTGTCGTGTTTGGAGGAGCTGAGAAGGAAAGCTGTTTTGCAGATCTACCGGACGTGATTCGCTTCGCCGGCTGATGCGAAGACGGTGAAAGTTGATCACATCGCTTTACAGAATATTCTGAATTTAGATCAGACGGTGTATTGTCTAGAGATTGAGCTCTCCGAATACACTGATCCATTTTGTCTACAAATTTAACGCAATTCCTACATAACACTGTTGACCTCCCTGATTTCGTATCGTCCTCAGAAATTTTTATACCGCACGTTTTATAAACTTTCGAACACAGATCTTTTGTTTAACCAGCCTTGCTGAATATTCGAAGCATATAGCGACCCTCATGAGAACCACCACCTGCAAAACTAGATTTCTCGCAGAAATCTTTGTTGGAGTGTAAACGCTGTTCGCCATTTCGACTTCGGTGTAATGAATAAATTATTGTTATTTAGCCATTTTCTTGCATAAATTACCTAAATCAATCAACCAATCAAAATGACGATCTGATCGGCCGATGCCAGGGCCTTTACCCGCCCCACCCAAAGCCAGGGGAAAAGCGCCCTGGGGACGAGGTTGTTTTTTTGTGTTATATATAAAAGATCAATAGTTACACAACCCCCTCATTTATTTTCATAAAATATATCTGGGCCCAGGCTTTAATTCCCCTGAGGTGTACGTGTTGGTAAGTGAAAGACGGTGCACAATAAATTGCACCAATGTGTACTTGTTGATGTTCAGAATCTTTTGCTTCACCTTCGAAGAACTCCATTTCCTTAATTCTTTAATCTCGTGCTTCTAAACGCAGCTGAAGGTACTCAAACACTTAAGTATAAAAGCCAAAAACAGCTGTGGCGGCCCACAACCTGGAGAACAGGAATCAAGCCATGTGTCACAGCTTTCTAGGCTGTGTTGTGATTCGCTTTAATTAATATACTATCCATCCTGATTGGCTACGAGTGAGTGACAATTTACATACAGATTATCACCAAAACTCGTGGATAAAGGCACATTTTACCAACTGAGCCAAACGGTCAGGGGGAGAACGATTGTTTGCATTTTAATGTGGAAATAAACGAAAACTGCACCATCCATTTGGAACTTTAATATTTTTGCTTTGATGAATTCCTAATAAAGAGGGTTCCACACAAACTTTTGAATTCGATTTTTATTTCTGGTTGTCATATCTTTGCATCTACTGCACTGGTATTGGCTATTCCAAATCTACATTTAACGAACAGGGAATTAAGAACACAGTTTTATAAGAAGTCACTTATTTTTTTCTTTCGAGCTTCTTGGAATTGATTAATTAATTGACCGAATGCATAAATGGGGGCCAAAAATGTATTCTTTTGTTTATGTGCTAATGAGACTCATCTATAGCCTCGATCTCAAGCAACATTTCTGTTATATTAT
>NC_090873.1:23854354-23874354 GCF_036669935.1 Montipora foliosa
GACCTCAGGACTACACTAACTTCACTTATCAATTATGAAATACACCCCCAATATGGTGTCTGATGACATATGTTTCACGACAACAACCACATCTACCTCGCACGAGCAGGTAAAGGTAATTAACCAACATTTTTTGAGAACACATAAAGTTTCTTGTATTTGAATTGCGGAATAGAATGAAATAAAAGTTGGAAAGATCATAACAGCTACTTTACCACCTTAAGAAGTTGCAAAAGAAGCTAACAGATATACTACATGTGGCCTGACTTCTTGTAGACGCTTACCTCCCTTAAGCATCCAACGAGACTTGACAGTTTTGGTGGTCGCCTTATCTTAACGCAGGGTTGATTAGATATATGGGTCTTTGGTGACTGGGCGAGAGTAAGGGAAGGCATAGAGTTTCGGTTCCTTAGCAGTAGGGTAGTTCTGTGCTTAAAGTATAATTAATCGTAGCAAGATTTTTCTTATCCATTACCTCCGTCAGTAGTCATATCACAGAAAACTTTCAGGTCTGTTCCATCACTGGCCGGGTCGATCCAGTAATACCCGTCCTCTTTCCAATAGGAGACATTCATATCCCGGATGTGCTTGCAAGACTTTGCTCCTGATGTTGCAATAAAAATAGGTTGTTACTGGAGAAAAACATAAGCAGCAGCGTGCTATAGACATACTACATGTATTTCTCTGTATTTTCGCAGTCTGGCGTGTTTTTCAAAATCTTCATTAAAAAAAAACACAATGATTTCTTTCGTTATCAAGACGTTGTCCACTCCAAGTGTAATTATTAACTATACAGGACTTATTAGTCCTTGAGAGTCTGATTTCGATGTAAAATCAATCCAAAAATCATCGTGTACACGCTTCTCAACAGGAGCTCGATATGAAAATGTCGAAACGGTGCATTCTCGCTACTGAAATGAATGACTGCGATGGAAATTGTTAGCCTCGGTAGATGAAATAACGAGATGCATGATATTTTGCAATGGAGACTCGGGAATACTCGGAAAAAACCCGAGTGCTCCAGTTTGCAGGAGTCGAACTTTCCTTGTATAGTCGTACAGCATCCAAACCATGCAGTCATTTAAAGGTTGAGCAAATTCTTTGTTCAATTTTAATTAATTTACTTTGAGCGTTTTGGCAAGTGCACGTAATCCTTACCGGCTAAAAGGACGTTGTTTTTCCTTCTGATAGGTTCAACCTGCCTTCCTAGCACTAAATGAGTTGGTTGTACCAGTTTAAAATAATTTCTTTCAGTATACTGGTTTAAAAACAGTCTGCACTATACTGATCAATTGATTGTTAACGAAGCTTTTAGTTGTGTAGCTTAAATACGTGAAGTTCCATAGCGAGTAAGGGAAAGTGATTGATCTAACTACACAAAATTAGCTGACTGCCGTGACAGAGCTAGCCCGCGAATACAGCCGACTGTCAGTCGGCTGTATTCGCGGGCTATGATGGATCCCTTTCAAATTAACACCCCTGAAAAAAGAATTTTTTTTGCAGAAAATCGAGTATTCATTGACCCTTTTTTCAACAAACTCCACCTGGAACCTATGATAACAAATACTTGGAAACTTACGTGTACATTTTCGTCCATCGCCAAAAAATCCCTCTTTGCATGTGCAATTATATGAGCCTTCGATGTTGGTACAGTTTGCTTCACGGCTACAGTTGTTCTTGTCCTCTGAACACTCGTCGACATCTACGTGCAAATGGTAAAAGCCAAAAAGGCGGACTGAACACTTTTTTTAGTTAAACTAACGGTGAGCGACAAAAGGCATTTTCTAAGGACGCTTTCCATTTGACAGAACTGACCGGCCAAACCAGGCATCTGGAAGGGCTAACTCTACAAAGCCTTCAAATTAACACACTTCGACGATGATATATACTCTTCCATGAAGAATGCGAGGGATTATCATTCAAGTGTTTATTCAAATTGTTGCATTTTATTCGCAAAGAGACTGATAGGCGTGGCCGGCCAGTTCTGACAAAAGAAAATCACCATAAGACTCCATTTATATCTGCTAAAGTTTACGGTGCTACGCGCCTTACCGTTGCCACTCGAGAAAGTTTTTGATTAAATTTTGACATCTTTTTGACAACTTCCATATCAGATGGTCAATCAGAATGCGCGGGTGAATGGGCGGAGTAATAGGCATTTACCGGCGACAATTTGCCGCCGGTTTAAGGCGCGCGCTATATCAATTCTTTTACATCTGTTTGTCGATTCCCTCACCGAAATTCGAGGTTGACTGAGAATGAACGAACATCGGAGTACTTGTAAGCTTCCCTTTTTGATATATTTTAAAGGGCCTGTGTCACGATAAAGCGCATGTGTGAGCTTGATTGACAACCACACAATTTTCAACCAATAGAAATCTTCACACGACGCGCGCGAGATGAGATATTTATCGTTCGATGTATCGTGTATGTAAAATGGCGAAGCACAAGCAGTGTTTCCCGCAGACCCCTTAGGAGAAAAACGTAAGGAAACTCGATGAAATTGTTTCGGGCAAAAATGTGAACCATTTGTGAAATTTCGAGGCCTTTTTCTCAATGGAATTCTTCACTTGTCATGCTACATAGCCTCGAGTGTTCTGCAGTTGAACATCAGAGATGACTTGCATATGTGGAACAGGGACGAAACCACGCATGAAACAAGGTAGGCGATAATATATGTTCAACACTCTTTTTTCATAGCGATTGCGGTTTCCGGCAGGCCGAACAGACAAGCTGAGTTGTTTATCAAGGCCTGTTAACCGGTAGTACTCGAGCTCCGATGCGATTTTCTCAATTTGAACGTGCTAGTAAAACACAGTTGTCGCAAATGTGCCTCAGGGAAATCAAGAACATTTGATGAGCAGGGAAGAAAAGAATCAGAAGAAATCAAGCATTCAGAATGTATAATCAGTGATGAATACACGCCATATTAGAAAATCTCCATGCATTCAAATATATTTTGGTTGCTTTACTTGCAGTAACTTGTTCTGCCAAATCATGATCACCTGTATAATGTCAATTTCACCGTTCAGCTGATAAGCATATCACGTTTCACGATTTCTCCAAAAAAAAAAAACGTTCCTAGCCAGTTGTGATAGTCAAAAATTTATGTAAGTCTTTGTGGGGAGTTCTCTTCCATGTATGTACATCATAACTTCATAAAATCAATAATCTTTGAGGGCAGGACTTCGTTCACGGAATTGCAATGTACCACATTAATGAATAGTATCTTTCCCTAGGAGTTGATAAATATGGCATGGGAATTGGCCATAAAGGCACTACAGAAGGGAGTGGGAAGCATGCATGCTGATTGCCTTCTTTTGGAACAAGATGAAAATGCCTCTGACCATGAAGATGCCAGCACCTGACTTGCCGATGTACCATAGTCAAGTGGACAACCTACATTTGTATAGATCTATTTCATAATGCCTGCCAAATAAAATGTTCTTCTGTTTTAGCTAACGAGCCTTTCTAGTCTTGCTATGACAAGCAACTTTCAAAAGAATCTTAAAAATGAGGGAAGTAGGTGTAATTAACATAAATACAACAAGCTAAATGTGGTCGCCATTTATGAAACTGATCTATCGACCAAAAGCCAGTTCCTGAATTGGGCAAATAAGGTAACTGCCGTACTACAGGCGTATGAGCCAGGACATCAAAAACAAAGGATGTGGGGATGCAACTGTATTTCACAAACAAGGCACTTTTGAAAACTGTTTGGACACAATATTTATACATCCTAGATACACAAGGTGACTGCCCATGGAAGAAGGAAGAGGAAAGTTGTTCCCTCTGCTGTGTGCACGTACTTTGTACTAGAAGACACTATCCCCTAAGCAACAGGTGTTTAGATGGGTTCCGAACTGTCTAAATGTTGGGAAGTAATAGTGTGTGGTTTTTCATTAAAGGGAACCTCCACTCCCAAATAAAAATATCAGGAAATCTCAGGATCCCCTCTTTTAATAATGATTTTCAGCATACCATCACCCCCAATAACTGACTTGTTTTAGTTGCCTCGTTGTGAAACTTTGGTTTAGGATAAAAACTGTTTTTAAAGGCAATTTAGATTACATTTATTTGTGACACCATTTCTTCTGGTTTAGACTGACTTAAACTTTTGCAAGAATGGAAAATTTCTTAGAATAATAATTAATGCTTTCACATGTTCAAATAATTTGATGCAGACATGTATATGAACAATAATAAAATTTGATTTTGCTTGTCTGTCATCTGTATTCACATGTTACTCCCAACACCACTTTTTACAATAACTGTCAATTTCCCAATATCATAGCACTGAATTCGAATTTCTATTTTTTGTATTTACAAATATTTTTTTCACTGTAGTTTAAATTACGGTATTTCAGTTTGCAAAAGCTACAACTGTATGCAATAAAATTGCCATGTACAAAACCACACACAATAAGAAATCACATCAGTAGGCAAAATTCTAAAGTTATATAATATATTACCATGAGACAAAACTCCAGCATTGATTTCAAAGCTACAATGTGTAATGTATGGTCAGCCCTTATCTTGGGTTAAAAACTGTCAAGTCATACACTGTATACCTTGTCATGGTTTCAAGGCTGGCTTAGTGCTTATACATGTCACAATGACCCCACAAAACTTGGAGGAAAAACAGTTAATATAATTATTACTTCAAGCTACTACCAAAACTGAAGCAAAAAGCCAAGGCTTATTAGCTTGACTTGAGCCATTCCATTGACACCTGACTGTTAGTAATTTCATCACTGCAACATATTATTGTGAGGGCATTTGTGTTTTTCCTAGTTTTACGGTAGCTGAAAGGTTTGCATTTAAATCTCTATGAGCTGCTTATTTGTGAAAATCTGTTTCCGCATCTTGCCAGGAGCTCATGAGCTGGAAGAGGTTCACTTTCAACAATTTTTGGAGAAATGATTCTGGGTTCGTCAGGTTCCAGACAGACTTCACAAGTGATTAAGTAGTCGCCGTCATCAATGCAAAGTTTAAAAATTTTGTCCTTTCTCTTCCAAATATATCCACAATCTTGGACACCTTTAATATCCTAACATCCCAAGATTTTGTTCTCTGGTTGTATTTTCGTGAAATGATGGTGTAAGCATGATCCTCAGTGGTGGAAAATGAAAAGCCATTATGATACCAGTAATTCCAATCAAGGGTAGTCAACCTTTTCCTTGCTCTGTGAACTTGTTCCCTAGAAAAAAGGTTATGGGCCAGTAAATATGAAAAGACAGGAAAATTATTAATAATTGCTATCAACAGTAATCACCACAATGTCTACAGTGTAGTTACAATATTCCACTACTGTTACATTCAGCAGATGAACCTAGGCCAGGACAGTGATTGACTGCCCAGGGTCTGTGATTGTTTATTTGAGGTAACCATCTATACCATAATTCCTTTTGTTAGCCAAACAGTTCTGCCAGTTGGTACCAATAGCAAACATCGACTAAACAAAAACCCATGAGTTACTGAACTACTAGTGTCAACCTGCAACCTGTCCTTTAAAGTTTTCAACAATGAACATACCCATACTTCATGATAACATATTTCTTCATTTACAGTATTAATAACTATCATCATACCGCTGTGCTCATCTTTGTTGATAATGATGTATAAAACTTGCGTGAAGGGAATTCTCATTGACATGTGTACATCAGAGACATACTGTTTGCACATTCCAAAGGACCAGTATGCCAAAAGTGATCCGTGCTTACACAAATAGTTTTACCAGGTGGTTTCTGTTTGACTAAAATGAACGCAACTTACTGTTTATTGTTATTATTATTATTATTATTATTATTATTATTATTATTATTATTATTATTATTTAATTATTATTATTATTTGTAAAATTTATTTTATTTACTTGATCAAAAATGTTACCTGTACTCTGTGCCGAAAGGTAGCTAAATGACTGGCAAATGAATGTACCGGTAAATTGGCTTTCAAATGATGCAAAATAAACTGAGCAGATCTACCATGCTTGACCCTATTCTAATGAGAAAAAAAAAGCACAAAAAAATAAGTTCAGCCCTTCTTTTTTACCAAACAAAAATGCTCATCTACCGTGGGCTTCAACAGCTAAATCGAGACGCTTCAAAGCTGAAGCCAATTGCTCCTCTTTGTGCGTCCCTACACTGAAAGCCATCATTCCATGATATGGCAACTGAACTGACGGATAAAAAACACGAAGAGCAAAATAAAACGCACACTAAGCTGACGACGAAGAATCATAGTACTAAAGGGAAACCAATAATCAGTGTAAATACTAACCCCATTCTTCGTCTCACATCCAAGGACAAAAGATGTTGTGCGAAGGCCGTGTCAGTGGAATCGACGCACATACAGTTTATTTTTTTCCAGCTTTCATTGACATCTTTCGCTATATAAAGCTTTCGATGTGCCTCCTCCCATCTCCTATTCCTTGTCTTCTTCTTTATTTGGATTCAAGGCGGCTACGAGGTGTAAGAAGCTTTCGACCTGAGCCCCTTCGCCTGATCCGGCTTTCGTGGACATGAATTTTATCTACACAGATCCCAAAAACTAACACAATATGCCGTCAAAGCCCTTCGTATATTACCAAACTGAAGTTTAGAAATGTTATTACAACTTTGGCACGTCTCACTGTGTCGATTAAACAGGATTTCCGTAAATGATACTGGCTCAATCTCGTACCCAGAGTCCTCGGGCTTTTTGGCCAGCGGGTGAGCGCCCGGAGAGACTCTGGGATAATAAACTCCATTTTCCCAGAAAACGTGGGTTCCGGTCTTACGACGTATGGTTGAGTTTAAACGGAAGCAGAAAAGAGAAAACCGTTAACAGTAGAAATGGCGGGTTGAAAGTGTTCGAGAAACAAGAATTTTAGCCTTACACACAAAGAAACTGGAGAAATGATCATTGGCTTGCTGTAAGAGCAAGTGAAGATGAAACCTCTGACACTTTCGGTGAGTGTATTTTTGGTGTTTCAGCGTACATTCCATCGTTCAGAATGCAATGAGAATGCCATCGTGCAAGCAACACGATCGACAAATCTTTCGTGGAAACGACACAAATGTGCTCTTCTTCTATAATTTGATGTTTCCGTAATTCTGAATGGCTTCGACAAGACCTTATTCCACGGATTTCGCCTCAAAGAGACTGATGTTATATTTCCCACGGTACTTTTGCAACAGCAACAGTAATCACTTTTTAGCAGCGTGAGAAAATTCCCGTGCGGTATAAGACATAGTTCAAACCTCGTCGTTTTATTATTTTTGTGATTTATATATTTCTGAGGTAGAAAAAATAAAACAGCACTGAGACTAGTTTTAGATTTTGAATGTCCCTCCAAATTCTGGGGCTTCCGAATTACTTACCGACTTCCTGTCGGACTACCATTGCTACGCAATCGGCCAATCAAAAATATAGTTCAAATCGATTATCCCAGAGTCTCTCCGGGCGCTCACCCGCTGGCCAAGAAGCCCGAGGACTCTGGGTACAAGATTGATACTGGCTTTGAAAAAAGAACCGTCGGGTCAGCTTTCGTCTTCTCGTTTTTCTTTCCTGAGTTGGGCGGTTTTCCTCAATCTCTCTTCTTATGACAACATCCATCTGTAGCTTTCTTCTCGTTAAATTTCTTACTTACTTACTTTCTTTCTTTCTGTCTGCTTGTCTTCTCCACCTTAAATCCCCTTCATTTAATTTGGCGGGAAGCGATTTCACCCGACGTACACATTTGTATGGCTTTCTGAAGGGTTTTTCCCGTCACAGCCCAACTTTATCTCCTTGACATGATCTTTAAGCTAATGACGCGGCCTGGCCCTGATAAGCTCATCTGTCAGTACACCGCACTCGTAGGAAGCTGCTAATTTTCTCAATCTTGTGACTTAACTTTGAACAATTTCTTCGCCTTGTCGCACACATGAATTAAAAATATATCTTTCGTATACCACATTTCTGCTGGGCTTAAAGTACTTCTCCAAACATTTATCTCTATTCTTCATATGTTCCTCCGAAAAGATTTACGTTGAGTAGAATTTGTAGACCTTCCTTACCCATTGCAGATCTTAAAGTTGCAAGGCGGGCCCATTCTTCTCGCTTACGAAGGCCTGTGGCTATTTCGTAATAACTCCATGCATTGCTGTTTGAAGACGCGCCGGTTGCCAGCATCGTCGCCGTACTTGGCAGCGGAAAAATAGGCGAAATAACGTTCTTATGATAAATGGGAGCAGAAAGTGGTACTGTGCTTGGTGTAAATGTTGTGGTTTAATTTATTTGGGGGTTTGAAAAGTTTGAAAAATTATTTTATTTTTTCAAAACAGTTTAAATTTTCAAAAATACTTATGCTGTATAACCTCTGTATTTCAAGTCGGTCACACACATCATTTTACCTGTGCAGTTTCTTCCATCCCCTGTATATCCTTCCTTACAAGTGCAGTAATAGGATCCCTCAGTATTCGCACATACAGCATTTCGGTCACAGCTGTTTCCAGCAGAGCACTCGTCAATGTCTAAAAAAAAGAACGGAAAATGGCACTTGGTTGGCATTCTGAATAATAAGTGGGGTTTAGACTCCTTACTTGTACCTTTTAACAGGTTGATCAAGTTTTAATCACTGAGATGGATCCTGTCTCGACCATCCGTGCGATAAGCATATTCTCGATCTCACAAGTTGATCTGGTCTAAATCCTTGTAAGGGAACATTTTTCACTCACCAATTTATTTGACTATTTCATTTGGCGTTGGTGTGAGTAAATGGATGAAAAACTTGGGTTGTAGAAATCACCGGAGGGGTAAGGACTCCCATATAAAAAGGACGGGGGTGCTTGTTGTACCCTTTGAGGGATTAAAAAAAGGGCGGTTTTCGTACCTCTTAAGGTTCTCAGCCTCAAAAGGTCCACAGCGGGAGATTTAGCGGTATCTTTTAGGGTATTGGGCCAAAGAATTATGACAGGGGACATTTGACAATTAGCTAAGTTTTAATTTTGTCTAATAGAAAACCCTTAATTTGGTACCTCTTATGGTTGAAAAAAATTTCATTCGAAGCCCACAAGACATGATCTTGGTACCTCTTAGGGCCGATTTACACGGTACGACTTTGTCGCATGCGACAACGGCTTAAGACAGGCCCACGACATGATTTATGATTGTTGTGTACGTCAGAAAAAATGTCGTAGCATTTTAAAACATGTTTTAAAACGCTGCGACAATCGTAAGTCATGTCGTAGGCCTGTCGTGAGCTTGTAAATCGGCCCTTAGGAATTCTTTTCAAAATTTCCGACAAGCACCCCTATCGGCTTTTTATATCGGATCCCCCCCCCCCCCCCCTCCTAAGACCAGAAGCCAGAAGAAATCAATTATTTGCTATTTCCAATCTTATAATCTTAAACAATCTAAGGAAACGTTCAGTAAAGACAATGAATAACAGTTTTGAATACTTCAGTTGGTAACTCCATGCATTGCTGTTTAAAGACGCGCCGGTTGCCAGCAACGTCGCCGTACTTGGCAGCAGAAAAATAGGCGAAATAACGTTCTTATGATAAAAGGGAGCAGAAGGTGGTACTATCCTTGGTGTAAATGTTGTGGTGTAAATTTTTTGGGGTTTGAAAAGTTTGAAAAACTATTTTATTTTCTCAAACCAGTTTAAATTTTCAAAAATACTTATAAAATACTTATGCTTTATAACCTCTGTATTTCAAGTCGGTCACACACATCATTTTACCTGGGCAGTTTCTTCCATTCCCTGTATATCCTTCCTTACAAGTGCAATTATAGGATCCTTCAGTATTCGCACATACAGCATTTCGGTCACAGCTGTTTCCAGCAGAGCACTCGTCAATGTCTGAAAAAAAGAACGGAAAATGACACTTGGTTGGCATTCTGAATAATAAGTGCCGTTTTGACCCCTTACTTGTACCTTTTAACAGGTTGATCAAGTTTTAATCACTGAGATGGATCCTGTGTCGACCATCCGTGCGATAAGCATATTCTCGATCTCATAAGTTGATCTGGTCTAAATCATTGAAAGGGAACATTTTTCACTCACCAATTTATTTGATTATTTCATTTGCCGTCGGTGTGAGTAAATGGATGAAGTACTTGGGTTGTAGCAATCACCGGAGGGGGGTGGACTCAAATATAAAAAGGACGGGGGTGCTTGTCGTACCCTTTGAGGGATTAAAAAAAGGGCGGCTTTCGTACCTCTTAAGGTGTTTAGCGTCAAAAGGTCCACAGCGTGAGATTTAGCGGTATCTTTTAGGGTATTCGGCCAAAGAATTATAACTGGGGACATTTGACAATTAGCTAACTTTTAATTTTGGCTAATAAAAAAGCCTTAATTTGGTACCTCTTATAGTTGAAAAAAATTTCATTCGAAGCCCACAACACATGATCTTGGTACCTCTTAGGAGTTCTTTTTAAAATTTCCGACGAGCACCCCCGTCGGCTTTTTATATAGGATCCCTCCCCTCCCCCCTAGCCACAGGAGCCAGGAGAAATCAATTGTTTGCTATTTCCACTCTTATAATCTCAAACAATCTAAGGAAACGGTCATTAAAAACAATGAATAACAGTTTTGAATAGTTCAGTTGGTAACTCCATGCATTGCTGTTTGAAGACGCGCATGTTGCCAGTAACGTCGCCGTACTTGGAAGGGGAAAAATAGGCGAAATAACGTTCTTATGATAAATGGGAGCAGAAGGTGGTACTGTGCTTGGTGGAAATGTTGTGGTGTAATTTTTTTGGGGGTTTGAAAAGTTTGAAAAATTATTTTATTTTTTCAAACCAGTTTAAATTTTCAAAAATACTTATGCTCCATAAACCTCTGTATTTCAAGTCGGTCACACACATCATTTTACCTGTGCAGTTTCTTCCATCCCCTGTATATCCTCCCTTACAAGTGCAATAAAAGGATCCATCAGTATTCGTACATACAGCATTTCGGTCACAGCTGTTTCCAGCAAGACACTCTTCAATGTCTGAAAAAAAGAACGGAAAATAGCACTTGGTTGGTATTCTGAATTATAAGTGCGGTTTGGACCCCTTACTTGTACCTTTTAACAGGTTGATCAAGTTTTAATCACTCAGATGGATCCTGTGTCAACCATCCGTGCGATAAGCATATTCTCGATCTCATAAGTTGATCCGGACTAAATCCTTGAAAGGGAACATTTCTCACTCACTAATTTATTTGATTATTTCATTTGGCGTTGGTGTGAGTAAATGGATGAAGTACTTGGGTTGTAGCAATCACCGGAGTGAGGTGGACTCCCATATAAAAAGGACGGGGGTGCTCGTCGTACCCTTTGAGGGATTAAAAAAAGGGCGGTTTTCGTACCTCTTAAGGTGTTCAGCCTCAAAAGGTCCACAGCGGGAGATTTAGCGGTATCTTTTAGGGTATTGGGCCAAAGAATTATGACAGGGGACATTTGACAATTAGCTAAGTTTTAATTTTGTCTAATAAAAAAGCCTTAATTTGGTACCTCTTATAGTTGAAAAAAATTTCATTCGAAGCCCACAAGACATGATCTTGGTACCTCTTAGGAGTTCTTTTCAAAATTTCCAACGGGCACCCCCGTAGGCTTTTTATATAGGATCCTTCCCCCCTAACCCCAGGAGCCAGGAGAAATCAATTATTTGCTATTTCCACTCTTATAATCTTAAACAATCTAAGGAAACATTCAGTAAAGACAATGAATAACAGTTTTGAATAGTTCAGTTGGTAACTCCATGCATTGCTGTTTGAAGACGCGCCGGTTGCCAGCAACGTCGCAGTACTTGGCAGCGGAAAACTAGGCAAAATAACGTTCTTATGATAAATGGGAGCAGAAGGTGGTACTGTGCTTGGTGTAAATGTTGTGGTGTAATTTTTTTGGGGGTTTGAAAAGTTTGAAAAATTATTTTATTTTTTCAAACTAGTTTAAATTTTCAAAAATACTTATGCTCTATAAAATTCTCTATTTTTCAAGTCGGTCACACACATCATTTTACCTGTGCAGTTTCTTCCATCCCCTGTATATCCTCCCTTACAAGTGCAATAAAAGGATCCATCAGTATTCGTACATACAGCATTTCGGTCACAGCTGTTTCCAGCAAGACACTCTTCAATGTCTGAAAAAAAGAACGGAAAATAGCACTTGGTTGGTATTCTGAATAATAAGTGCGGTTTTGACCCCTTACTTGTACCTTTTAACAGGTTGATCAAGTTTTAATCACTGAGATGGATCCTGTGTCGACCATCCGTGCGATAAGCATATTCTCGATCTCATAAGTTGATCTGGTCTAAATCCTTGAAAGGGAACATTTTTCATTCACCAATTTATTTGATTATATCATTTGGCGTTGGTGTGAGCAAGTACTTGGGTTGTCGCAATCACCGGAGGGGGGTGGACTCAAATATAAAAAGGACGGGGGTGCTTGTCGTACCCTTTGAGGGATTAAAAAAAGGGCAGTTTTCGTACCTCTTAAGGTGTTTAGTGTCAAAAGGTCCACAGCGGGAGACTTAGCGGTATCTTTTAGGGTATTGGGCCAAAGAATTATAACTGGGGACATTTGACAATTAGCTAATTTTTAATTTTGTCAAATAAAAAAGCCATAATTTGGTACCTCTTTTGGTTGAAAAAAATTTCATTCGAAGCCCACAAAACATGATCTTGGTACCTCTTTGGAGTTCTTTTCAAAAGTTCAGACGAGCACCCCTGTCGGCTTTTTATATAGGATCCCTCCCCTCCCCCCTAGCCACAGGAGCCAGGAGAAATCAATTGTTTGCTATTTCCTCTCTTATAATCTCAAACAATCTAAGGAAACGGTCATTAAAAACAATGAATAACAGTTTTGAATAGTTCAGTTGGTAACTCCATGCATTGCTGTTTGAAGACGCGCATGTTGCCAGTAACGCCGTCGTACTTGGAAGGGGAAAAATAGGCGAAATAACGTTCTTATGATAAATGGGAGCAGAAGGTGGTACTGTGCTTGGTGTAAATGTTGTGGTGTAATTTTTTTGGGGGTTTGAAAAGTTTGAAAAATTATTTTATTTTTTCAAACCAGTTTAAATTTTCAAAAATACTTATGCTCTATAAACCTCTGTATTTCAAGTCGGTCACACACATCATTTTACCTGTGCAGTTTCTTCCATCCCCTGTATATCCTCCCTTACAAGTGCAATAAAAGGATCCATCAGTATTCGTACATACAGCATTTCGGTCACAGCTGTTTCCAGCAAGACACTCTTCAATGTCTGAAAAAAAGAACGGAAAATAGCACTTGGTTGGTATTCTGAATAATAAGTGCGGTTTTGACCCCTTAGTTTTACCTTTTAACAGGTTGATCAAGTTTTAATCACTGAGATGGATCCTGTGTCGACCATCCGTGCGATAAGCATATTCTCGATCTCATAAGTTGATCTGGTCTAAATCCTTGAAAGGGAACATTTTTCATTCACCAATTTATTTGATTATATCATTTGGCGTTGGTGTGAGCAAGTACTTGGGTTGTAGCAATCACCGGAGGGGGGTGGACTCAAATATAAAAAGGACGGGGGTGCTTGTCGTACCCTTTGAGGGATTAAAAAAAGGGCGGTTTTCGTACCTCTTAAGGTGTTTAGCGTCAAAAGGTCCACAGCGGGAGACTTAGCGGTATCTTTTACGGTATTGGGCCAAAGAGTTATAACTGGGGACATTTGACAATAAGCTAATTTTTAATTTTGTCTAATAAAAAAGCCATAATTTGGTACCTCTTTTGGTTGAAAAAAATTTCATTCAAAGCCCACAAAACATGATCTTGGTACCTCTTTGGAGTTCTTTTCAAAAGTTCCGACGAGCACCCCTGTCGGCTTTTTATATAGGATCCCTCCCCTCCCCCCTAGCCACAGGAGCCAGGAGAAATCAATTGTTTGCTATTTCCTCTCTTATAATCTCAAACAATCTAAGGAAACGGTCATTAAAAACAATGAATAACAGTTTTGAATAGTTCAGTTGGTAACTCCATGCATTGCTGTTTGAAGACGCGCATGTTGCCAGTAACGTCGCCGTACTTGGAAGGGGAAAAATAGGCGAAATAACGTTCTTATGATAAATGGGAGCAGAAGGTGGTACTGTGCTTGGTGTAAATGTTGTGGTGTAATTTTTTTGGGGGTTTGAAAAGTTTGAAAAATTATTTTGTTTTTTCAAACCAGTTTAAATTTTCAAAAATACTTATGCTCTATAAACCTCTGTATTTCAAGTCGGTCACACACATCATTTTACCTGTGCAGTTTCTTCCATCCCCTGTATATCCTCCCTTACAAGTGCAATAAAAGGATCCATCAGTATTCGTACATACAGCATTTCGGTCACAGCTGTTTCCAGCAAGACATTCTTCAATGTCTGAAAAAAAGAACGGAAAAAAGCACTTGGTTGGTATTCTGAATAATAAGTGCGGTTTTGACCCCTTACTTGTACCTTTTAACAGGTTGATCAAGTTTTAATCACTCAGATGGATCCTGTGTCAACCATCCGTGCGATAAGCATATTCTCGATCTCATAAGTTGATCCGGTCTAAATCCTTGAAAGGGAACATTTCTCACTCACTAATTTATTTAATTATTTCAATTGGCGTTGGTGTGAGTAAATGGATGAAGTACTTGGGTTGTAGCAATCACCGGAGTGAGGTGGACTCCCATATAAAAAGGACGGGGGTGCTCGTCGTACCCTTTGAGGGATTAAAAAATGGGCGGTTTTCATACCTCTTAAGGTGTTCAGCCTCAAAAGGTCCACAGCGGGAGATTTAGCGGTATCTTTTAGGGTATTGGCCAAAGAATTATGACAGGGGACATTTGACATTTAGCTAAGTTTTAATTTTGTCTAATAAAAAAGCCTTAATTTGGTACCTCTTATAGTTGAAAAAAATTTCATTCGAAGCCCACAAGACATGATCTTGGTACCTCTTAGGAGTTCTTTTCAAAATTTCCAACAAGCACCCCCGTAGGCTTTTTATATAGGATCCTTCCCCCCTAACCCCAGGAGCCAGGAGAAATCAATTATTTGCTATTTCCACTCTTATAATCTTAAACAATCTAAGGAAACATTCAGTAAAGACAATGAATAACAGTTTTGAATAGTTCAGTTGGTAACTCCATGCTTTGCTGTTTGAAGACGCGCCGGTTGCCAGCAACGTCGCAGTACTTGGCAGCGAAAAACTAGGCGAAATAACGTTCTTATGATAAATGGGAGCAGAAGGTGGTACTGTGCTTGGTGTAAATGTTGTGGTGTAATTTTTTTGGGGGTTTGAAAAGTTTGAAAAATTATTTTATTTTTTCAAACCAGTTTAAATTTTCAAAAATACTTATGCTCTATAAACCTCTGTATTTCAAGTCGGTCACACACATCATTTTACCTGTGCAGTTTCTTCCATCCCCTCTATATCCTCCCTTACAAGTGCAATAAAAGGATCCATCAGTATTCGTACATACAGCATTTCGGTCACAGCTGTTTCCAGCAAGACACTCTTCAATGTCTGAAAAAAAGAACGGAAAATAGCACTTGGTTGGTATTCTGAATAATAAGTGCGGTTTTGACCCCTTACTTTTACCTTTTAACAGGTTGATCAAGTTTTAATCACTGAGATGGATCCTGTGTCGACCATCCGTGCGATAAGCATATTCTCGATCTCATAAGTTGATCTGGTCTAAATCCTTGAAAGGGAACATTTTTCATTCACCAATTTATTTGATTATATCATTTGGCGTTGGTGTGAGCAAGTACTTGGGTTGTAGCAATCACCGGAGGGGGGTGGACTCAAATATAAAAAGGACGGGGGTGCTTGTCGTACCCTTTGAGGGATTAAAAAAAGGGCGGTTTTCGTACCTCTTAAGGTGTTTAGCGTCAAAAGGTCCACAGCGGGAGACTTAGCGGTATCTTTTAGGGTATTGGGCCAAAGAATTATAACTGGGGACATTTGACAATTAGCTAATTTTTAATTTTGTCTAATAAAAAAGCCATAATTTGGTACCTCTTTTGGTTGAAAAAAATTTCATTCAAAGCCCACAAAACATGATCTTGGTACCTCTTTGGAGTTCTTTTCAAAAGTTCCGACGAGCACCCCTGTCGGCTTTTTATATAGGATCCCTCCCCTCCCCCCTAGCCACAGGAGCCAGGAAAAATCAATTGTTTGCTATTTCCTCTCTTATAATCTCAAACAATCTAAGGAAACGGTCATTAAAAACAATGAATAACAGTTTTGAATAGTTCAGTTGGTAACTCCATGCATTGCTGTTTGAAGACGCGCATGTTGCCAGTAACGTCGCCGTACTTGGAAGGGGAAAAATAGGCGAAATAACGTTCTTATGATAAATGGGAGCAGAAGGTGGTACTGTGCTTGGTGTAAATGTTGTGGTGTAATTTTTTTGGGGGTTTGAAAAGTTTGAAAAATTATTTTATTTTTTCAAACCAGTTTAAATTTTCAAAAATACTTATGCTCTATAAACCTCTGTATTTCAAGTCGGTCACACACATCATTTCACCTGTGCAGTTTCTTCCATCCCCTGTATATCCTCCCTTACAAGTGCAATAAAAGGATCCATCAGTATTCGTACATACAGCATTTCGGTCACAGCTGTTTCCAGCAAGACACTCTTCAATGTCTGAAAAAAAGAACGGAAAATAGCACTTGGTTGGTATTCTGAATAATAAGTGCGGTTTGGACCCCTTACTTGTACCTTTTAACAGGTTGATCAAGTTTTAATCACTCAGATGGATCCTGTGTCAACCATCCGTGCGATAAGCATATTCTCGATCTCATAAGTTGATCCGGTCTAAATCCTTGAAAGGGAACATTTCTCACTCACTAATTTATTTAATTATTTTAATTGGCGTTGGTGTGAGTAAATGGATGAAGTACTTGGGTTGTAGCAATCACCGGAGTGAGGTGGACTCCCATATAAAAAGGACGGGGGTGCTCGTCGTACCCTTTGAGGGATTAAAAAAAGGGCGGTTTTCGTACCTCTTAAGGTGTTGAGCCTCAAAAGGTCCACCGCGGGAGATTTAGCGGTATCTTTTAGGGTATTGGCCAAAGAATTATGACAGGGGACATTTGACATTTAGCTAAGTTTTAATTTTGTCTAATAAAAAAGCCTTAATTTGGTACCTCTTATAGTTGAAAAAAATTTCATTCGAAGCCCACAAGACATGATCTTGGTACCTCTTAGGAGTTCTTTTCAAAATTTCCAACAAGCACCCCCGTAGGCTTTTTATATAGGATCCTTCCCCCCTAACCCCAGGAGCCAGGAGAAATCAATTATTTGCTATTTCCACTCTTATAATCTTAAACAATCTAAGGAAACATTCAGTAAAGACAATGAATAACAGTTTTGAATAGTTCAGTTGGTAACTCCATGCATTGCTGTTTGAAGACGCGCCGGTTGCCAGCAACGTCGCAGTACTTGGCAGCGAAAAACTAGGCGAAATAACGTTCTTATGATAAATGGGAGCAGAAGGTGGTACTGTGCTTGGTGTAAATGTTGTGGTGTAATTTTTTTGGGGGTTTGAAAAGTTTGAAAAATTATTTTATTTTTTCAAACCAGTTTAAATTTTCAAAAATACTTATGCTCTATAAACCTCTGTATTTCAAGTCGGTCACACACATCATTTTACCTGTGCAGTTTCTTCCATCCCCTGTATATCCTCCCTTACAAGTGCAATAAAAGGATCCATCAGTATTCGTACATACAGCATTTCGGTCACAGCTGTTTCCGGCAAGACACTCTTCAATGTCTGAAAAAAAGAACGGAAAATAGCACTTGGTTGGTATTCTGAATAATAAGTGCGGTTTGGACCCCTTACTTGTACCTTTTAACAGGTTGATCAAGTTTTAATCACTCAGATGGATCCTGTGTCAACCATCCGTGCGATAAGCATATTCTCGATCTCATAAGTTGATCCGGTCTAAATCCTTGAAAGGGAACATTTCTCACTCACTAATTTATTTAATTATTTCAATTGGCGTTGGTGTGAGTAAATGGATGAAGTACTTGGGTTGTAGCAATCACCGGAGTGAGGTGGACTCCCATATAAAAAGGACGGGGGTGCTCGTCGTACCCTTTGAGGGATTAAAAAAAGGGCGGTTTTCGTACCTCTTAAGGTGTTCAGCCTCAAAAGGTCCACACCGGGAGATTTAGCGGTATCTTTTAGGGTATTGGGCCAAAGAATTATGACAGGGGACATTTGACAATTAGCTAAGTTTTAATTTTGTCTAATAAAAAAGCCTTAATTTGGTACCTCTTATAGTTGAAAAAAATTTCATTTGAAGCCCAAAAGACATGATCTTGGTACCTCTTAGGAGTTCTTTTCAAAATTTCCAACGGGCACCCCCGTAGGCTTTTTATATAGGATCCTTCCCCCCTAACCCCAGGAGCCAGGAGAAATCAATTATTTGCTATTTCCACTCTTATAATCTTAAACAATCTAAGGAAACATTCAGTAAAGACAATGAATAACAGTTTTGAATAGTTCAGTTGGTAACTCCATGCATTGCTGTTTGAAGACGCGCCGGTTGCCAGCAACGTCGCAGTACTTGGCAGCGGAAAACTAGGCGAAATAACGTTCTTATGATAAATGGGAGCAGAAGGTGGTACTGTGCTTGGTGTAAATGTTGTGGTGTAATTTTTTTGGGGGTTTGAAAAGTTTGAAAAATTATTTTATTTTTTCAAACCAGTTTAAATTTTCAAAAATACTTATGCTCTTTAAACCTCTGTATTTCAAGTCGGTCACACACATCATTTTACCTGTGCAGTTTCTTCCATCCCCTGTATATCCTTCCTTACAACTGCAAGAATAGGATCCCTCAGTATTCGCACATACAGCATTTCGGTCACAGCTGTTTCCAGCAGAGCACTCGTCAATGTCTGAAAAAAAGAATGGAAAATGGCACTTGGTTGGCATTCTGAATAATAAGGGCGGTTTTGACCCCTTACTTGTACCTTTTAACAGGTTGATCAAGTTTTAATCACTGAGATGGATCCTCTGTCGACCATCCGTGCGATAAGCATATTCTCGATCTCATAAGTTGGTCTGGTCTAAATCCTTGAAAGGGAACATTTTTCACTCACCAATTTATTTGATTATATCATTTGGCGTTGGTGTGAGCAAGTACTTGGGTTGTAGCAATCACCGGAGGGGGGTGGACTAATATAGAAGAAGAACGGGGGTGCTTGTCGTACCCTTTGAGGGATTAAAAAAAGGGCAGTTTTCGTACCTCTTAAGGTGTTTAGCGTCAAAAGGTCCACGGCGGGAGACTTAGCGGTATCTTTTAGGGTATTGGGCCAAAGAATTATGCCAGGGGACATTTGACAATTAGCTAATTTTTAATTTTGTCTAATAAAAAAGCCATAATTTGGTACCTCTTATGGTTGAAGAAAATTTCATTCGAAGCCCACAACACATGATCTTGGTACCTCTTAGGAGTTCTTTTCAAAATTTCCGACGAGCACCCCCGTCGGCTTTTTATATAGGATCCCTCCCCTCCCCCCTAGCCCCAGGAGCCAGGAGAAATCAATTATTTGCTATTTCCACTCTTATAATCTCAAACAATCTAAGGAAACGTTCATTAAAAACAATGAATAACAGTTTTGAATAGTTCAGTTGGTAACTCCATGCATTGCTGTTTGAAGACGCGCATGTTGCCAGTAACGTCGCCGTACTTGGCAGGGGAAAAATAGGCGAAATAACGTTCTTATGATAAATGGGAGCAGAAGGTGGTACTGTGCTTGGTGTAAATGTTGTGGTGTAATTTTTTGGGGGGTTTGAAAAGTTTGAAAAATTATTTTATTTTTTCAAACCAGTTTAAATTTTCAAAAATACGTATGCTCTATAAACCTCTGTATTTCAAGTCGGTCACACACATCATTTTACCTGTGCAGTTTGTTCCATCCCCTGTATATCCTTCCTTACAAGTGCAATAATAGGATCCCTCAGTATTCGCACATACAGCATTTCGGTCACAGCCGTTTCCAGCAGAGCACTTGTCAATGTCTGAAAAAAAGA
>NC_090873.1:23886854-23896854 GCF_036669935.1 Montipora foliosa
AAAATACTTATGCTATATAACCTCTGTATTTCAAGTCGGTCACTCACATCATTTTACCTGTGCAGTTTCTTCCATCCCCTTTATATCCTCCCTTACAAGTGCAATTATAGGATCCCTCAGTATTCGCACATACAGCATTTCGGTCACAGCTGTTTCCAGCAGAGCACTCGTCAATGTCTGAATAAAAGAACGGAAAATGGCACTTGGTTGGCATTCTGAATAATAAGTGGGGTTTAGACCCCTTACTTGTACCTTTTAACAGGTTGATCAAGTTTTAATCACTGAGATGGATCCTGTGTCAATCATCCGTGCGATAAGCATACTCTCGATTTCACAAGTTGATCTGGTCTAAATCCTTGAAAGGGAGCATTTTTCACTCACCAATTTATTGGACTATTTCATTTGGCGTTGGCGTAAGTAAATGGATGAAAAACTTGGGTTGCAGAAACCACCGGAGGGGGGTGGACTCCCATATAAAAAGGACGGGGGTGCTCGTCGTACCCTTTGAGGGATTAAAAAAAGGGCGGTTTTCGTACCTCTTAAGGTGTTCAGCCTCAAAAGGTCCACAGCGGGAGATTTACCGGTATCTTTTAGGGTATTGGGCCAAAGAATTATGACAGGGGACATTTGACAATTAACTAATTTTAATTTTGTCTAATAAAAAAGCCATAATTTGGTACCTCTTATGGTTAAAAAAAATTTCATTCGAAGCCCACAAACATGATCTTGTTACCTCTTAGGAGTTCTTTTTAACATTTCCGACGAGCACCCCCGTGGGCTTTTCATATAGAACCCCCCCCCCCCCCCCCTAACCCCAAGAGCCAGGATAAATCAATTATTTGCTATTTCCACTCTTATAATCTCAAACAATCTAAGGAAACGTTCAGTACAAAACAATGAATAACAGTTTTGAATAGTTCAGTTGGTAACTCCATGCATTGATGTTTGAAGACACGCCGGTTCCCAGCAACGTCGCCGTACTTGGCAGCGGAAAAATAGGCAAAGTAACGTTCTTTTAATAAATGGGAGCAAAAGGTGGTACTGTGCTTCGTGTAAATGTTCTGGTGTAATTTTTCTGGTGGTTTGAAAAGTTTGAAAAATTATTTTATTTTTTCAAAGCAGTTTAAATTTTCAAAAATACTTATGCTATATAACCTCTGTATTTCAAGTCGGTCACTCACATCATTTTACCTGTGCAGTTTCTTCCATCCCCTTTATATCCTCCCTTACAAGTGCAATTATAGGATCCCTCAGTATTCGCACATACAGCATTTCGGTCACAGCTGTTTCCAGCAGAGCACTCGTCAATGTCTGAATAAAAGAACGGAAAATGGCACTTGGTTGGCATTCTGAATAATAAGTGGGGTTTAGACCCCTTACTTGTACCTTTTAACAGGTTGATCAAGTTTTAATCACTGAGATGGATCCTGTGTCAATCATCCGTGCGATAAGCATACTCTCGATTTCACAAGTTGATCTGGTCTAAATCCTTGAAAGGGAGCATTTTTCACTCACCAATTTATTGGACTATTTCATTTGGCGTTGGCGTAAGTAAATGGATGAAAAACTTGGGTTGCAGAAACCACCGGAGGGGGGTGGACTCCCATATAAAAAGGACGGGGGTGCTCGTCGTACCCTTTGAGGGATTAAAAAAAGGGCGGTTTTCGTACCTCTTAAGGTGTTCAGCCTTAAAAGGTCCACAGCGGGAGATTTACCGGTATCTTTTAGGGTATTGGGCCAAAGAATTATGACAGGGGACATTTGACAATTAACTAATTTTAATTTTGTCTAATAAAAAAGCCATAATTTGGTACCTCTTATGGTTAAAAAAAATTTCATTCGAAGCCCACAAGATATGATCTTGGTACCTCTTAGGAGTTCTTTTCAACATTTCCGACGAGCACCCCCGTGGGCTTTTCATATAGAACCCCCCCCCCCCCCCCCTAACCCCATGAGCCAGGATAAATCAATTATTTGCTATTTCCACTCTTATAATCTCAAACAATCTAAGGAAACGTTTAGTAAAAACAAGGAATAACAGTTTTGAAAAGTTCAGTTGGTAACTCCATGCATTGATGTTTGAAGACACGCCGGGTGCCAGCAACGTCGCCGTACTTGGCACCGGAAAAATAGGCGAAATAACGTTCTTATGATAAATGGGAGCAGAAGGTGGTACTGTGCTTGGTGTAAATGTTCTGGTGTAATTTTTTGGGGGGTTTGAAAAGTTTGAAAAATTATTTTATTTTTTCAAAGCAGTTTAAATTTTCAAAAATACTTATGCTCTATAACCTCTGTATTTCTAGTCGGTCACACACATCATTTTACCTGTGCAGTTTCTTCCATCCCCTGTATATCCTTCCTTACAAGTGCAATAATAGGATCCCTTAGTATTCGCACATACAGCATTTCGGTCACAGTTGTTTCCAGCAGAGCACTCGTCAATGTCTGAAAAAAAGGAACGGAAAATGGCACTTGGTTGGCATTCTGAAAAATAAGTGCGGTTTTGACCCCTTACTTGTACCTTTCAACAGGTTGATCAAGTTTTAATCACTGAGATGAATCCTGTGTCGACCATCCGTGCGATAAGCATATTCTCGATCTTATAAGTTGATCCGGTCTAAATCCTTGAAAGGGAACATTTTTCACTCACCAATTTATTTGATTATTTCATTTGGCGTTGGTTTGAGTAAATGGATGAAGTACTTGGGTTGTAGAAATCTCCCGAGGGGGGTGGACTCCCACATAAAAAGGACGGGGGTGCTCGTCGTACCCTTTGAGGGGTTAAAAAAGGGCGGTTTTCGTACCTCTTGAGGTGTTCAGCCTCAAAAGGTCCACAGCGGGAGATTTAGCGGTACCTTTTAGGGTATTATGCCAAAGAATTATGACAGGGGACATTTGACAATTAACTAATTTTAATTTTGTCTAATAAAAAAGCCATAATTTGGTACCTCTTATGGTTGAAAAAAATTTCATTCGAAGCCCACTGACATGATCTTGGTACCTCTTAGGAGTTCTTTTCAACATTTCCGACGAGCACCCCCGTGGGCTTTTTATATATAGGACCCCCCCCCCCCCTCCCCCTAACCCCAGGAGCCAGGATAAATCAATTATTTGCCATTTCCACTCTTATAATCTCAAACTATCTAAGGAAACGTTTAGTAAAAACAAGGAATAACAGTTTTGAATAGTTCAGTTGGTAACTCCATGCATTGATGTTTGAAGACACGCCGGTTGCCAGCAACGTCGCCGTACTTGGCAGCGGAAAAATAGGCAAAGTAACGTTCTTATGATAAATGGGAGCAGAAGGTGGTACTGTGCTTGGTGTAAATGTTCTGGTGTAATTTTTTGGGGGGTTTGAAAAGTTTGAAAAATTATTTTATTTTTTCAAAGCTTTTTAAATTTTCAAAAATACTTATGCTCTATAACCTCTGTATTTCTAGTCGGTCACACACATCATTTTACCTGTGCAGTTTCTTCCATCCCCTGTATATCCTTCCTTACAAGTGCAATAATAGGATCCCTTAGTATTCGCACATACAGCATTTCGGTCACAGTTGTTTCCAGCAGAGCACTCGTCAATGTCTGAAAAAAAGGAACGGAAAATGGCACTTTGTTGGCATTCTGAAAAATAAGTGCGGTTTTGACCCCTTACTTGTACCTTTCAACAGGTTGATCAAGTTTTAATCACTGAGATGGATCCTGTGTCGACCATCCGTGCGATAAGCATATTCTCGATCTCATAAGTTGATCCGGTCTAAATCCTTGAAAGGGAACATTTTTCACTTACCAATTTATTTGATTATTTCATTTGGCGTTGGTGTGAGTAAATGGATAAAGTACTTGGGTTGTAGAAATCTCCCGAGGGGGGTGGACTCCCACATAAAAAGGACGGGGGTGCTCGTCGTACCCTTTGAGGGGTTAAAAAAGGGCGGTTTTCGTACCTCTTGAGGTGTTCAGCCTCAAAAGGTCCACAGCGGGAGATTTAGCGGTACCTTTTAGGGTATTGGGCCAAAGAATTATGACAGGGGACATTTGACAATTAACTAATTTTAATTTTGTCTAATAAAAAGGCCATAATTTGGTACCTCTTATGGTGTAAAAAATTTCATTCGAAGCCCTCAAGACAGGATCTTGGTACCTCTAAGTGGTTGTTTTCAAAATTTCCGACGAGCAACCCCGTCGGCTTTTTATATAGGAGTTCCCCCTTCCCCCCCTCCAACAATATTAGTTTTGAATAGTTAAGTTGGCAAAGTTCTCTTACCAAGCAGCTGCCTTAAAACCTCAGCTCATACAAGACTTATCAATCAGTTTAGTTTATCAGGAGTTTTTCTTACCGTTTTCGCAGTTTTTACCAATGAATCCAGTTTTGCAGATGCACACATAACTGTTTTCTGCGTAGAGAGCCACACACTTTCCATTGCCACTGCAAGGCCAACTGCTACACGGTGACTAAATACAGAAATTTGCATAATCGTTGCAAACGATGTAAAGTTTAATTTACTGTCACAAGCATACTAACCTTCCCCTTCCAAGTCTGCCAGGTGTCTAAATGACTTCCTGTCATATTACAAGCTTTATTTTAATTTTCAGCCTGGCGGGCTTCGTTCACGTGTGGTTTATAAGTTTGTATGTGCGGGCTGTAATGCCTGTTACGTCGGCGAAACAACCCGGCATTTTTCCACACGCGTGCGTGAGCACTTAGTCAGTGATAGGGCTTCTCACATTTTCAAACACCTTCAGAATTGCGAACAATGTCGCGCCCTGTCTTCAGGGAAATGTTTCCATATTTTAGATCACTCCTCTACGACTTTTCAACCCAAGATAAAAGAAGCTTTTTATATTCAAAGAGAGCAACCTTCTCTTAATCAACAACTGCATCACGTAAATCTAAAACTATCCTTTTAATTCTCGCATTGTCACGTTTTATGTACATTCCGTTGTTACTGGCAAAATTAGCACTTTTTCCGACTTATAAATTCAACTTAACGCTTTGTACATTAATCAACTGAAGATGACAGAAGTTTCTTTTGAAACATGTCTTGCAATTTCAAAGGTTTTGTCGTTTTCTTTAAATACCTTTTAGTATGTCATACACTCATCTATCCAATTAAATCTGTTAAGCCTTCACATCAGCCCGTCGCAATAATTTGAATGCACTTAACGATCTTAAGTGCTGCTATCTCCGACGACAACTTGTGTCACAAGGCGTTTGCACTAAAAGCCGAATCGAGTCTTATAAAGAGACAGTCTGTTGTAATACAGAAAACTGAGTGAGATAAGTTGAACAAAGCACTGCACAGTATGTTGCCCAGTTTCTGGCCACTTTAGTTTGTAATCGCCCTAACTTCTTGTTTATGCACGGAAACTTTCTCATTTTCCTACAAGAGACAGTTCATTTACTTACCTTTAAAATATACGGAGATCGGCTGCCCACCTCAAGTACTAAAGTTTGCAAAACTAGTAAGTTGCCCAGTTTCCGGCCAGCGAGTCCAGTTTCCGGCCACCAATAGAAAGCAGAAATTTCATTCAATCCGCTCGACTAAACGGACTTCCAAGGCTATCTCGATGTGGCTTAGCGACTGTATTTTATGTGATTAGAGCAAAATGGTTACTTAGGGGTGTATGGTAGGGCATAGATAGCTGCTAACTATGGGTAGGGTATAACCTTGACAAAGCCCGCGCGATATTCTCTGGGAAGAAGCACGGGCACTTAACACAGCACATCTGAGTTAATATGTACCTCATTACGCCATGCTTGCTTAAGCTATGTACATTTCATTAATTTCTCGAGTAGTAAGTTATAAAATTTCATTAATTCAAATAAGTTTTAAACAATCTATCTGTGAGTGCAGATCAGTGGCCGGAAACTGGCGTAGTATGCGAAAATCTTAGCTAGGATTTAGACTCCTGACGTTCGCAAACAGCTAAGTTCTAGCTTATGATGACAGGTCCCTTAATTACTTCCATCTTCAATGTAAATTCTTTCAAAAAATTATCAAGCTCCGTGAACTATTTCCTATTAAACGAGTTATTTATTTACGTACGGTAGCTTCGCTGTGCAGTGAAAAGGCCAAAAATTAGCCGGTAAGATTTTACTCACCTGAACAAAATCCCTTCTTGTTCGCTCGTTTCTCAACCAAAAAGTCCGCCTAAACAATCAGTTGATAGCGGAGATGTTCGTTTTTTTCCGACGGATCGCTTCGGTGGACGAAGAGTTAAAATCCCATCGAAAATGACCGAGTTTACCTTTTTTTGCCCGGAAACTGGTACCGGCCGGAAACTGGGCAACACACTGCACGGCGTGTAAAAGGCGCCAACGCTTACCTTTCAAGCACGCAAACTGTTATCGCTTTTCGGGACAAGAATCTGCTTTGTGAAAACTTGGTCGTTTTAACTGAACACAACAAATTTTTCTGATCGTATTTGTAGGAGATGCTGAAGTGGTGGAAACTTTGCTAATAGATCGTTTTCACTGTCACGAAATAAAAAAGTAAGTCGAAAACCATCCAGTGGAAAGAATCAAGAATTCGTGATGCTGTAGAAGATAAATGAAGAAGACACTTCTCCAAGTTTTAGGCCTGTGCGTTTCCCCAAACTTCAGATATTCGTCGAAATGTTTCGCAGAAATTTACAGAGCCCAGTATGAAAACGCCATGTTGGTGCACATCTGTGGTGCACCAATATGGCGGCCGGAAAATAGTGTCAACATCTGTTACTTACTTTGGCTATCTAGGCGAGTGATCATCTGTACTGAACAGACAGCTATTTACCTAAGCACTTTTCCTAATGCTTTAAATTCTAAAAAGGCTCAAAACCATGAGATAAATATATATTTCTCAATAAACTCGATCGTCGCCTCGTGTCACGCACCGCTATAACTCAGAAATTCAAAATGCGCTGGTTTCCAAACGAAGCACGCTATTGAGCTTTAGAATTGCAAATGGATACAAATTTACCACCTCATATGCCTGATGAGGATAAAAACTTTCGTGGCTCTTTAGTTTTGGATTTTAGAAAATGATGACGTCACGTGAAAACGATCTATTGTACCCAAATTTCACCATTAGGCCATCCTCTGTTTTATCTCCATTTAGCGTCGTCCGCTCGAACCAAATTTTTGGCATTTTCAAAAAAATAAAAAATAAAAAAAGTAACGACGTAGTTAAACCATTTTTCACTTTAAATAATTATTTTAAACTGAGGAATGAGCATGGTAACAGCATAGACAAAACCACTTCTTAATTCTACGATAACATCAGCCAACTTTTCTGCCATATCGATTTTGGGTTTACGTCTTGTTGTTTCCAGGCTCCACAGAAATAATGCTGGGTTACCAAGCCTCCTATTCCGTGACATTTCTTGTGATTTCTTTTTCTTCGTTTTTTTTTTTTCAATCCGACCGACCGACCCAGCATCAGGAAACGCATTCGACGCTAAAGGAAAAAAAAAGAGGGGGGGGGGGGGGAGGGGGGATGGTCTTAACCGCAGCGAAAGCTAATTTTATCTTTGACCTTCTTTTGGTGTTTCTTTTTTTTCTGGGTTGCCTATGGCAAACCCAGTCGAGGTCTGCGTTTAGTTTGTTTGTTTTCTTTTTTTTCTTTTTTTTAGTTTTTTTTTTCCGTGTCGGTAAAAGTCTTGCCTGTCACTCCCCTGGTAAGTGGTGTCTTTGTGCATAGAGCCTTCTGCGCGTATTTTCTTAGGATCGAGAGGGTAGTGGAACTGCGTAGCAATGGCGTCGAAAGTCATGTAACGCGAATGGCGTTTTAGTGGATCCTTAAACAAAATATACCCTTATGGAGCTCAATAATGGAAGTCAGTTGGATAAACTAGGCAGGAAGCCCAAAAGCGACGAGTACTGGACTTCGACAACAATCTATCGCCTGTCGAGACGAAATCAAAGTGAGCTCTATTTACCTGAGGTACATGGTAATTTGACACGATTGAGTTTCTTGTCTTCACGCACGCGATGAAATAGGAAGAGGTTTTCGCCTCTAAGAGCAAATATGTTGTTTGTTTCAATAAATTTTTTTTTTTTTTTGGAAAAGGATTCTGTGGTATTTTCTGCCTTTGTGAATTATAATATCATGTTGTGTATTGAATTTTCGAGCTTAAGGTTGAAATGTGATATGGTAGAAGTTTTTTAGTATTGCTCTGTAAGCAGGAAGGGTTCACAGGCCTGTTGGAAGCGTGCTTGAGTTTCAAAAAAATGAGCCCCAAAATCAGTGAAAACTTGTGACGCAGATGAATAAAAAAAATTGACTTTGCATAAGCAAGAGTTGGGCGATTGTGATCTTTGTTTTGACTTCGCTCATTTCATTGTCAAACTTTATAACACTTGACAGAAAAAGAAACTTACAAAAACCCGGTATCTTGCCATCATTTGACACAGATCCTTCACTGTTTGGCGAGTAAACATGCCGCGGTAACTTAATCACGGCGCCCGCTGAATTCCGGCCATGTCACTTTCGATTTTGCAATTTACTTGAACGTAGCAAAAATCTCCCAAAATGTTTGTCGCTGATCGTAACTTTTTATATTCTATATTCACGGTTCAAAATTAATGTTGTTTTCATGTCGTAAATATTTTATTCTCGATCGACCGTCCCGGAAACTTCCTTCTGCTCTTTCTAAAAACTGTGTATCAATAGTTATTTGCTGTTTCATCAATATTTGTTTTGCATAAAGCAAGCTAACAGCATCTGTACCTTGCTGAGTTCGTATTTGTTAGCGTTAATAGTATTTTCGGTCAGATGCTTCTGTTTTTATGAGGGGTTTATTGTTTTGGTCTCCCATCCAAACACTAACCCCGCCCGGCACGGCTTAACTTCAGTGAGCTTTAGTATTACAAGCTGTCAGATGCTCAGAGGGCACACTTGTGGTGAAAAGAAGTTCTGAGGGAACTTGAAAATTATCAACATGTCAGCCCCGAAGCCAATGTTTCTCGCTTCTCTTTTATTTGTTATTCTTCAGAGACTGGAATGCTGTATTTCAATACCACACAATTCAGTGCCTTCTGATTTTCTGTAGCACGTACCACAGGCAACCCAGTGTATGCTTCACGGAAGCATTCATGTTATACAACTTTCGGAAAAGTGGTTATTCCAACAAATAATTTCATGACCTTTTTCTATTTAGAGGTCTCTTTCACAACTCATCAGATGTTGGAATGGTAAAAAACCTTTCCGAGCAACAAATTAGCGATTTGTTATATTACTTAGTTAACAGTTAGAAGTCACAAGCACACAAAACTTCACCTTCCAATTTCTAACTCTACCAGGTGTTCCAATAATTTTTTTGTTACTTAGAAACTCTGTCCTGCAACTGCCCATCACGAATTTTCCTGTTAAAAGGATATACTTTAACGGCTAATGGCGCTGTTACTTGTTAGACTTGAATGTGCGGAAACTAGAAACTCTTAGTCTCAGTCGTAAAAAGCGACAGCAAACAAAAGTTGTACAACAAAAAGGCGAAAAAAAGTTGCACAGAGCACACTACACGACAGGTAAAACCCACTGACACAAACCTTTCAAACAAACTGCTGTCATATTCCGGCACAAAAATCTAGATCTCTTTAGGCCTTCCAAAATCTTGAATTTCCAAAATCTTGAATTCAGGATTTTAGGAAACTTAAGAGCGACTTCCTGTAAATACTACGGATAGGTGTGCAAAATGCAAAAATCGAATTCCCTCAAACTTTTTCACAAGGAAGCCCTCTGGAAACTATTTAAGAAAATGCAACTTCTAGTTCGTTTGGATTTATATTTTTCAAGTAAAGCGATTTTGTAATTTTCACCCTTGGGAAGCCCTCGAACCACTGAAAAATGTGCTTCGTATTTGCGACTCGTGTAAGGAAACTAAAGCAAATTAAATATCAAAGCTATTTCGATATTACACAATTCAATGACCCTTCCTTTACAAAGTACCGTTTTTGGAATTGGAAAAGATTCAAACCTGAATTTTTAAAAAAATTTCAAATTTACCCTCCTAAACAGCATTATCA
>NC_090873.1:23911854-23929354 GCF_036669935.1 Montipora foliosa
TACGCGGGCAGCAATCTTGAGAATGTTCAGTTTTGTCAAGAGATTATAAAGGTAAGAGAAGTAATCTCTCATACTGGCCCTATTCCCATCGTAATCCCTCTTAAGTTATTTTTAGGTCTCCTGCGAGATCCGGTATTCCCACGAGGGTTAACTGATAGCCAATCACATGTCGCCATTTTTACCAATGTTGACATCTGAGCGAATTCCCACGCAATGATTCGTGTCGTTCGCGATTTACCATCAAACAAAAATGGCGGAGGATGTTGAGACAAAAGCGTATATACATTTTGTGGACGAAAGTGACTTGTTGACTACAGAGTTAAGCGATTACAACGACTTATGTTTTGAAACCTGTATCTTGGAAAGAACGAGTTATGTAACCGACAGGATTTTGTACAGAATGGCAAATGGAAGACTATAGTCGATAAGTACGATCTCTCTGACTTTAATAAACGCATTCTCGGTTTTCTTTGCGGGATTCATATATGATGACTTAATTCTTATATGGTGATAAAGTAGACAGATAGAGCTCTACAACAGTACCAAACATGAAAGGAAAACTTGAATCAAGCGCCCAATAAAAATTTTTGAACCCGTGTTATCGGATTCAAGTGAATTTGCAAAGCACGTATGTTAAATATAGCTGTCTCCTTAAAAAAAAAGATTTAACACGGTTTCGGATATAGCACAACCTTGATGTGGTATCATTGAAAACTAGACAATTAAGCGATTTCAGTTATTGATGTTTGAAGCCTGTATCTTCAAAGGATCGAGTTTTATAAGCGACAGAATTTTGTAAACATAGGCAATTCGAAGACTACAGTCAACAAGTAATATATCGCTGACTTGGTTAACGCGTTCTTAATTTTCTTCGCGGGATTAAAATATGACGACTTAATTCTTAGATATTCATAAATTAGACAGATATCAGACATGAAAAGAAAACTTGAACAGACAGTGCGATAAAAATATTAATGTATGAACAAGTGGTATCGGATGGAAGTCAATTTGCAAAGCACGCATGTTAAATATACCTGCATCTTTCAAAATTATTAAACTCGGTTTCGTACATTGGACACTGTTGAAATTGGTGTCACTGTAAACAACAAAGTTAAGCGATTTGAATGATATATCTTTGCATCTTTTATCTTGAAAGTAACGAATTTTATAGGCGACAAAATTTTGTACACAATGAAATATCGCGGACTACAGTCACCAAGTAACATATTCCTGACTTGGTCAACGCGTTCTGGATTTTCTTAGCGGACTTAAACTATGGTGACTTAATTCTATGATATTCATAAATTAGACAGCTAACGCTTTCAAACAGTACCACACATGACAGGAAAATTTCAATTGACCGCACGATAAAAATTTTTAAAACCGTAAGATCGGATTGAAGTCAATTTGCCACGCACGCGTAAAATATAGCTCCCTCTTACAAAATTATTTAACACGGTTTCCTACATTAGACAATCGTACAATTGGTATCAGAGTGAATTATACAGTTAACCGATTTCCATGATATATGATTGCAAACTGTATCTTGACAGGGACGAGTTTTGTAAGCGACAGAGTTTGGTAGACGATGAGAAAGTGCGCACTAAAATGGACAAGTAAAGCAATGCAACCAAGGTAAACATATCTGCATCTGTCAAAATTATTTAACACGGTTTGATAGATTAGAAATTCTTCAAATTGGTATTGCTGTAAACTAGACAGTTAAGCAATTCCAAGGCAATTCCAATGTTTGAAACCTGTATCTTGCAGACAATGAATTTTATCAGCCCATGAAACTCAATTTTGAAAACGGAGAGTGGCATCATACAGAATTTGCTGCACTTTCTCTCCTCCACGAAACTTCCACGTAACGCGCGCGGTAACATTATCCGCGGGAAAATTGATATCATCTAAAAATAACCTAAGAGGGATTACGATGGGAATATGGCCAGTTTGAGGGATTACTTCTCTTACCTTTATAATCTCTTGGTTTTGTCTAAATGAAGACCTAGCAACGTTTTCAACTGGCTACATGCGAACAAACTCACATTGAACATGACCAAAACCGAATTCATGCTAATAGGGTCAAGGCAGAGACTGAATACTCTCACAGCTTCACCAACAATTAGAATGACCAATACTCAAGTGAGCCAGGTTACAGCTACAAAATCGCTTGGTGTGATAATAGACGATAAACTCGATTGGCATAGTCACATCGAAAAATTAACTAAAAAGATCGCCTCTGGTATCGGGGCCCTAAAGCGAATTAGGCACCTGATTCCAGCATCAACCTTACATCTCATTTACCAAGCTTTAGTAAAACCTCACTTTGATTACTGTGACATTGTTTGGGGTAACTGTGGGAAAACGCTACGAGACAAACTGCAGAAATTGCAGAATAGAGCAGCGCGTGTGTTGACATTCTCGAACTATGATGCTGATGCAACTGAGCTACTCGAGTTTTTAGGGTGGAAAAATCTTGCACGCCAGCAGGAAATTCATAAAGCCACTATGGTGTTTAGATGTCTGCACGGGCTAGCTCCGGAGTATCTGTATTCAAAGTTTACGTGGCGTGACTCTGCTTATGTCCTCAGGGACTCTGAAAATAAGCTCAATGTTCCATTACCGCGCACTGATTATTACCGAAAAAGCTTTAGCTACAATAGCGCCACATTATGGAACAGTCTACCATGCGATATAAGGAACACAGAGTCTCTAGGGGTATTTAAACGCAAGATTAATGACATTCTTTAAGTCCAACGCACGGCATTCACGGAAAACAGCTTTTAGTTTATTGCTTGAACTTTAAATATTTTTAAATATTTTATATTTTAACTAGTTTGTATTTTATTGTAATCATTTTAAAATTTTACCTTTTGTAATTTAGATTTTAGCATTGTTTGTAATCTTAGCTGATGATTTTACCGTGCATAAATAATAAAATATCATATCAGTGCCATTATACCTCGGAACTGGGGGGCGCACGTTGAACATGCCCTTCAGCAGTCGAATTATTAGTGGGTGTTCTCCAATAGGTCGTCCGTTTACCGGAACCAACATGCCCGACAGAGTTGAACGGTAAGAGTTCACTGTGCTGTACGATTTGCCTTCGCCAAACTGGTCAGACAAAAGTCACACACTGTCCCTACAGTCGCTTGTACAGGATCTCTCGTCCTTTGCTTACACCAGCCAATAAAGCACGACCACGCCGCCGAGTACTGCTTCCCTGTGCCGGCTCTCCACGACTCCAAGATGTGTGTGGCTGCCCTTAAAAAAAAGTCCTTCACCTTCCAATCTACTCCTGATAAATTCCACGCGGCTAGGCGAAGAGACTTCCTCAGCGGATGCAGCTGCCCTGACTGTGGTAGGATCAGCAGCGTCTGCCACTAGGGTAAAAGAAGTGGTCGGTTGATTGCCATCTCCAATATTAGAGGAAACCAGTGGGCCGTCGGCCAATCTGGAATTATCACAACCGCGCTTGGGACTTCCTCCACTTTCAGTTTCTGCAACACTTTGCTTAGTAGGCTGAAAGGAAGAAACAAACAAGGTTTCAAACAAGACCAAACTACCGAAAACGCGTCCACCGCCTACGCGCCTGGGTCTGGTTTCCACGAGACATAGCGGCCCACTTGATAATTTAAACGCGACGCAAATAAATCAATGTCTGTAGCAAAATAACGTTCAGCTATCTACTTAAAGACCGTAGGATGGAGTTTCCATTTGAGGCTGCTTTCATGCTTGCGCGATAACCTATCCGCGCATACATTCTCAACTCCAGGAACGTGAAAGGCTTCAATAGAACAGTCAAACGACAAGCAAAGTTCCCAAATGGAATAAGCTATGCACTAAGCTATACACTGATGTAGGGCAGGATAAAGATCATTCTCGAGCATGTGGGATTTTCATAGGTCTGCAACAGCCACTTCCGTTAACTTAGAGATCAATGCCATGTTACTTATATGGTGAAGGTTGCAATTTGCTGGTTCTAAACGGCATTTCTTTAACAATGGCGTTACCAGCGCCTTTTTGTATTGGCTAGCAAAAAACCCATTTTGGAGCGACAGGTTCACCATGGATACAATGGTAGGCAACAGTTGGTCAAGACACTGTACAACCAATGACGTTGGCATGGGATCAAATGAACATCAAATTGCCATCCAATTGCAAGACATACGTGCATTCCAGAATATTTGCTACTAACTGAACAAAGCTCATGCGATGTTTAAATGGGACAAAAGTGAAATTGAGAGTTTGTAATCATAGTTTCCAAGTATCGCTCTTTCAGGAATTTATTAATATTAATCTCATATCGCCACTTTCTGGCAAGCGTCTCCGTCACGCCAAAATCTCTAAACGTCATTTCTTATATCCTCCCTTTCGTTTATGCTGAACGAGAACGACAAACAGTATACCAGTAATAGCTCAAACTTGGTGGAAGGAGTTACTCCACAATTGTTTTTTCTTGGACACTAAACCGTTTGTCATTCTTACGGATGCGTTATTTCAAGAGAATTCGTACTTTTAAAACTGTGGTTTAATTGTTTTTTCCTTTGTTCAGGGATGAAACTTGAATTTTTATTCTCAAAAATATATCGTCTGAACTCAATATCATCTGTACTCTTTTTGGACTTAAAGAAATAGTTGATTTGTTTGTTTGTTTGTTGTGCTCTAAAATGCGAGCGAACAAGAGAGAGAGAGACGGTGGGTCTACAGTGGGTAGGTATTTGCGACGTGACGGTGGGTATTTGCTACGGTAGCAAATACGTACATTAGGTTTTTGCATTAAGTGGTTGTTGGTATCTTTCTTCATATTGTTAATGTAGCATATTCAGCAAGTGGTTATTTGTTGATACCATGGAAAAGACATTTCTTTGAGCTTTAAAATCAACATCTGTTGTCTTTTTTGAAAAAAAAAAAAAATGGGACAACAAAATCTTCCCATACAGCGTTACCCCATAATAAGAAACAATCTCTGACATATGTAACATTTAACAAAAATCAATAGACCAGTCCTAAAGAAACGACAGTTTTTTGAAATATATCTCTCTTTTCAGATATAGAATGTTTTGAAAATCTTTGAAACATGCATTTAAAATTAATTTAACTTGCTATGAAAAGAATAAAAAACGATTGCTGTCCGAAAACGGAGATATAAACGAATGAAGTTACAAAATAAGGGGGTTACAAGGTCCTTATTTACGCAGGTGCAAAGTTTGTCACCTGCTCAATCGAGTCCGCATGTGCATAGAATTAGGGAGACAGATTAAAGTAATCAAACAATCGTTTGTTTAAAAGCTGTGTCCATAGAAGACAAATAGCGAAATCAGTTGTAAGGTCCATAATTTCCGGTCACCTATTTTAATTCATGAGCAGACGCGGCGAGCAAGGTTGAAAAGGCTCACGTCACTCCTTGCGTGGATGGTGCTTCCGTCTTCAGTCTGATCGAAGGCGTAGGGCAGCAGCAGAGATAAGGTGCCGAATAGTATTGGAGCGAGGACACAGCCTTTTTCACGCCACGTTGCATTATGTAAGTAAACCGGAGGCTCACATGCACTATTGAAGCTGCTGCACGTGAACACCAGAGTGCGCAAAGTTCTACTCCGGGAGATTCTGTTCGCGGATAGTGCTGCCTTCACTGCTCACACTGAGGAAGCCTTACAACGACTAATCAGTGCTTTGCATACGCATATCACGAGGTCGGCCTCACAATCACTCTCAAGAAAACAAACATCCGGGGGAAGATATCAGCAGAGCCCCTTGCATCCTACTCGGTGACCACACCCTCGAGGTTGCAGAGGATTTAACCTACCTTGGCTTCATCATCTCCAGCAGCGCCTCCCTGTACACCGAGCTGAACACCCGGATCGACAAGGCAGCATCAGCAAGGGCCCGCCTAACCAAGGGACTCTGGGAGAACTCCATGCTTTTTAATGATGCATTTTAATACATATTAATGATCTCCCTGGATGTCTTCTGCATACTAAAGCATGCACACATGTATGCCGATGACACCACGATATATGCATCCTCTCTATCCACTGCTAAACTATATGCCAAGGTAAATAATGACCTAACTCGCGTTAGGGACTGGCTTTTTGCAAATAAGTTAAGCTTTAATGTTACTAAAACGGAGTATATGTTTTTAACAACTACCTTCAAATTATCTAACTTAGGAAGAGACTATCCAATTAAGATTGGCAACAATTATTTTAAGGACGGTGCCTACTAATTCAAAAGTATTTTTGCGCGGTTTACTGAATATGCAGGAAAAGCAGATCTTAACAAGTGTTATTAAAATCCAAAAAGAAAATTGAGGGTAACCACGCATTTTTCGAAGATAATTAATCAACAATGTTTGTAAAAAGCTTTAAAATACAAAGCGATGTATGGCGTTCTTTTACAAATTGAAGTTTAATTATCTCTAAAAAAAGCTTGGTTACCTTCAATTTTCTTTTTGGATACCAAGATCACTTGCTAAGTTCTGGTTTCTCCGCATACTTTTAAACCGCGCAAAAATATACCTGTATTAATAAAGACCACCTATAGGAAATTCGAGTATCTCGAGATGCGCATAACATATGCGCAATAAAAATAGTAGGCACCGTCCTTAAACAAGTCCAAACAACAAAATATTTAGGAATTCACTTAGATGAAAATCATAAATGGAACGAGCATGTTGACTAACTTTGCTCAAAAGTAAATCGATCCTTCAGTGGTCTAAAACAGGCACGTGTTTGTTTGTACCATTAGATGTTCTAAATACAATTTACAAATCTCTTATCCATCCTGTGTTCGACAACTGTGACATTGTTTGGGAAAATTTAGACCAGGGAATAGCAACTAGTATCCAGAAATTACAAAATCGTGCCGCACGCATAATAACCTTTCAAGGTTATGATATTCGTTCAGCACAAATACGAAAACAACTAAACTGGGAGGAGCTTGCCTCAAGGCGTCAAAGGCATTTAAGCCTATTAATGTATGATACAGTGAATGGAAATGTACCTAGTTCCTTAAAGTGCTACTGTGACGAAATTTGAATCTTCCCTATCGAAGCCATTTTGGCACATAAACACGTAGTCTGTACGAGAAGAAGAATGCTGTTTACCATTTTCAAATATCTCTTTTTGTTCTGGAGATATTCAAGTTTTTTTAATATGCAAATTAGCCAAGTGATGACGTCATAAACCCTATCAAATTTTGATCAAGTATGATGGAGAAAGATATCTCAGCCAATTTGTATCAGAAATACTTGGTTCTTTGCACTAAGATTCTAGTAAATGTGTTCCACAATATGAGCATACCATTTTTGTTACCATGGCAACATATTGGGTTCCAGACCTCCCTGATATTAAAAGCTTTGCAGACCACCTTTGGCGTTCTGTTTTGATATTTGCAAATGGTGCCTCATCTGCATGATCCTGCCAGCATATAAAGATGTTAGGTCGAGTTTGTGGCCTTGGTAAATGTATTTCTAGCCTGAGATCACCAAAATATTGAAATCAGGTTGGAGGGGACTGGAAAAGAGTGAGTTGCCATGGGAACCAATTTCTTTACAGTCGTAGGTGTGTTGCCTTCAGAACTATCAGCTCACCAAGTTTCAATGGTCTCTGTTGCAAATTGACCGAGATAGCTCTATTTATATTCTTGATGTTCTACTGGGTTGGGTGAATGACGTCATCAGCCTTCTCATTTGCATATTTAACACATTTTTCAAACTTAAATATCTCTGGAACCAATGCAGATATTTCCAAACGGTAAACAGCGTTTTTAATGTTTCATGGTACTCTACGTGATAAACCAAAAAACTCAAGGGATAAAAATTTGATCACAGTAGCACTTTAAGCGATCTTTTCTCGAATGCCTGCGAGAACAACCCTTATAAATCTACGCTAAGAAATACGGAATATAATGTTGTATTGGACCTAGTTCCAAAAACGGAATATTATAAAGGGTCTTTTCTGTACAGAGGAGGAATGCTGTGGAATTCATTAACTACTGACATAAAAGCGTCCGAATCTAAAGCTATCTTTAAAAGTAAACTTGCTAGTAGGCAGGCAAACTGTTGATTATATTTTACTTTTTTTATTATTTGTACATATTTTTAGTGTAGTTTTACACTATTTACTTCTGTTTCCATACGGCTTTACATATGTACATATGTTTAGTGTAGTTGTACAGTATTTACTTCTGTTTCTATACGGCTTTCGTGTAAAGAAGTTGTGTAACTTACGGCTATCGTGTAAAGAACGCTATTCGGCTTTCGTGTAAAGAAGTTGTGTAACTCACCGCGCACCGGTGGCTCAGTTGGTTGAGCACCGGGCTGTCACGCGGGAGGTCGTGAGTTCAACTCTGGCCTGACCAACACTCAGGGTCTTTAAATAACTGAGGAGAAAGTGCTGTCCTTGTAATTACTTCTGCAAATGGCTAAACTCTCTAGTCTTCTCGGATAAGGACGATAAGCCGGAGGTCCCGTCTTACAACCCTTCGATGTTCATAATCCTGTGGGACGTAAAAGAACCCGCACACTTGTCGCAAAGAGTAGGGCATGTAGTTCCCGGTGTTGTGGTCTGTCTTCTGTGGTGTATCATGGTTGGGAGGGTAAATGCTCGGAGATATTAGCTACACCAAGCTACTCTAAAAGTCGGAGGGTAAATAAAGATATATATGATATGATATATGATGTTTGATAAAACTACCGTATTCTGAGCACACTGCTTTGCCGCAGTGAAGCAAGAGTAGAGACTCAATGCCTTCCACCTGCGCCGTGTTAAGAGGATCCTTGGCATCACCCGGCTGCAATGTATCCCAAACAAAGAAGTACTGGCCAAATCAAGAACACCAAGCATGTTTGCCCTCATCTCCCAGGGACATCTACACTGGCTCGGCCATTCATCTGCATGCAGGATGGCCGAATCCCAGAAGACATCCTTTAAGGCGAGCTCGCCTCAGGCTCCAGACCTACTTGCAGGCCAATGCTTCAATTCAAGGACTTTTGCAAACGAGATCTCAGGGCTGAAAACATCACCCAGCTGACCTGGAAGCCACAGCCGCAGACCAAGATGCCTAGAAGCTTACCGTCAAGACCAGTCTTAAAGTGTAAGAGAGAAGGAGAGGGCACCAGTACAAAGAGAAGAGGAGCACAGGCAACAGCAGCGACAGCAGATCTAGAATCAGCGCCACGAGTTATGAGTTTTCACAGCTTTGACCTTACTCAGTTTTTAGTCCTCCCCATGCTGTTTCGTACCCGATTTGGCTGGGGGTTAGATTACCAATAATTTCTCGAACTTCAGGCCTCACCATCTAAAATAGATATCCAAAATGTTTCTTTGCCGCTGATAGATTCGTTGTGAACTTGTGTACGCCCATGTAGGCTAGCACTAGTGTATGCCCATGTAAGCTAGTGAAGGCCCATGTAGGCTAGTGCATGCCCATTTACGGTAGTGTATGCCCGTGTACGCTAGTGAACGCCTATGTACGCTAGTGTATGCCCATTTAATAATAATAATAATAATAATAATAACAATAACAATAACAATAACAATAACAATAACAATAACAATAACAATAACAATAACAATAACAATAACAATAACAATAACAATAACAATAACAATAACAATAATAATAATAATAATAACTTTATTATTTATACAGCGCAAATATTCATTTAAATATGATCTAAAGCGCTTGGCATAATCATAAAGAAATATTTAAATGAACAGTAGTATAAATTACTTACTTATAGATATAAAATTAAATTTAAATGCAATAGCCTAAGATATATGTAAAAGACCTTAAAATTAATGGCAGCTATCCTAACTAATAAATATGTATATGCTATAGAGATAAAAATAAATCATAAAAACCGACGCTCATTATTATATTAATAAATATATATTATTGGTAGGCAATTTTTAAAAAAAATATGTCATAAGTAATTTCTTAAATTTGTTGATCGATGATTCATCTCTTATGTTTCGTGGAAGAGTATTCCACAAAGAAGGAGCTGCCACCTTGAAAGCTCTGTCTCCGGATTTCCGTTTAGTTACAGCCTTTACAGTTTCGAGGAGACGTCCACCGTTGTTTGATCGTAAGTTGTAACTGGACTGTTTTCTAAGTTGGACTAAGTCACGAATATAAAGAGCTTTGAGAGTAATTAAGATGATTTTAAACATCACTCTATATTTAACTGACAGCCAATGCAACTGGTAAAGAACAGGTGAAATATGTGAGAAACGTGAGACATTTGAAACTAACCTAGCGGCTGCGTTTTGAACACGTTGAAGCTTATTGATATGAATATTTGGGAGGCCATAGAGTAAACTATTACAGTAGTGTAATAATAAAAGTTAAAAAAGTTTTACAAACTCGGAGCTAAAAGTTAAAACTTATGAAATATTTCGTCCGTTTTCAACCGGACTTCATCAGTCAATGATGTGAATGTTAAAAAGATGAATTTTAAAAAGGTTTTTTAACGCCTCTTGGGGGTTAGAATTGTGTCATAGATGGCTGCTAATTCGTAACCATTGTCTCTGTTTAACGCCGGTTTCGTAAGTTTAATTTGAATAGCTTCTTTTATCCTGCGTTTGAAGGTGTTAACTTCGGTTGATAGTACTTTTGTCTTATTTGGGTTCACCGAGTGGCCCTCCAGGCGACAATGCTCGTGAATAGCTGATGAACTTCTTGATTGGTGTTCTTTTACCCTGATTTCCAGAGAGCGGGCCGTTTCGCCAACGTACTCCTTCTTACACTTCTCACAATGGATCTGGTACACAGTACCGCATTTCTTGAGATTGACAGTTGTGTCCTTGACACGTACCAATTGTGATCTTAGAGAATTGACGGGTTTATGAATAAGTGTAACCTCATGTGACTTGAAAGCTCTTTGCAGGCGTTCCGAGATTCCTTTGATGTATGGCGTTGATGCATAGATTTTCTTCTCGTTTTGAGGCTCTTCGGTATCCTCTGTTGTAGATTTTGGATGTGGTATTGTTAGCATCCATTCTGGATAGTTATTCATTTTTAGAGCTTGCTTGACGTGCTGTGTTTCTCTAGTTCTGTCATCGTTTTCCGTAACCAAGGTCTGAGCTCTCAACATCAGGGTGTTAACCACAGCTCTTTTGTGTTGTAGATGATGGTTTGATTGGAAGTTTAGGTACTGGTCCGTGTGCGTAGGTTTGCGGTACACGGAGATCTTGGTAGAACCATCTTGGTTAATACTCACACAGGTATCAAGGAAAGGAATCCTGCCATCCTTTTCTTGTTCCGAAGTGAACTGGATATGTTGGTCAATGGAGTTTAGATGTTCAGAGAAGGAATCGACGGCGTTTTCGTGAATCTTGGCCATCGTGTCATCCACATATCGATACCACATAGTTGGAGGGGTGGGGGCGGTGTCCAGAGCTCTGCTCTCGAACTGTTCCAGGTAGAGATTGGCCACTACAGGGGAAATTGGAGACCCCATGGCGGCTCCTTTCTTTTGTTTGTAGAATTCACCCTGGAATGTGAAGTATGTGCTCGAGAGGCACATCTCTAGTAGAACAGATAATTGGGCGATGTCTAACGGGCATCTATCCGGTAAGCTCTGGTCACTTTCCAGTTTGGCTCTGACAACTGGAATGGCTTCATTGATCGGAATGCTGGTAAACAGTGAGGAAACATCGTATGAAACGAGTTTCTGTCCAGGGGGTACTTCAAGTTCTGCAATCTTGTTGACAAAGTCTTCACTGTTGACGATGTGATGACTGTTGAGGCCAACAAGAGGTTTCATAATCTTAGCAAGGAACTTGGCTTTGGGACATTCTCTGCTGTGGGGTACAGTTGATTGTAAAGATAATTAGGGATTCTCTTTTCTTTGCGCCACTCCTTCAAGGTTTGAATGAGTTTGTTTTTGATGGCTCTGGTTGGGTCAGATGTCAGTTTTTCATACGTATTGGTATCGTCTAGAAGAGCCTTCACCTTGTTGTGATAATCTTGTTTGTTTAGGATTACCGTAGTGCGCCCTCCATTGTGAGAAGTGTAAGAAGGAGTACGTTGGCGAAACGGCCCGCTCTCTGGAAATCAGGGTAAAAGAACACCAATCAAGAAGTTCATCAGCTATTCACGAGCATTGTCGCCTGGAGGGCCACTCGGTGAACCCAAATAAGACAAAAGTACTATCAACCGAAGTTAACACCTTCAAACGCAGGATAAAAGAAGCTATTCAAATTAAACTTACGAAACCGGCGTTAAACAGAGACAATGGTTACGAATTAGCAGCCATCTATGACACAATTCTAACCCCCAAGAGGCGTTAAAAAACCTTTTTAAAATTCATCTTTTTAACATTCACATCATTGACTGATGAAGTCCGGTTGAAAACGGACGAAATATTTCATAAGTTTTAACTTTTAGCTCCGAGTTTGTAAAACTTTTTTAACTTTTATTATGCTTCCGGAGCAGGAAAGAAATGTTTTTAATTGTATCTTACGACAACATGGACGCGAAGTCCTAAAGATGGTTAGGAAAGGAGAGAAAACGCTTGGAAAACTCGCCCGGTGGCAGAATCACAAGCACTTTAACATCCGATGCAGATACAACAACATTACTCCAAACAGCCTGAAACTACGAACCTGTATGAAAGGTGTTAAGACCATGAAGATTATTCATAATGCCGAGAAGAAACTTCTTCAGGAACGAATAAGACAATGCGACTTTACGATCAGAAAGTACGAGGAGAGCGTAAAAGAACTGAAATCAAGTTTACAATCCAAGGTGTCAACAGAGTTAAACAACCAAATTCTAACTCACTTCGAGAAAACACATTCGTCGCACTTTTGAGATGGCAAAGAGCCGCCAGAGGCAAACGTTTGACCGCCTACTGAGTAAAGAAGAAACTCGATCACCGACGACAAACATTGGAGATACCAACATTGATCAGACAAAGTGGGTTATGAATCTCTCTGACCGCCCTCTTTCCGATAGTGAACGCTCGGTTCTCATGAAAGGTCTGAATTTTAGCGTAACTCCATCAAAGATCCCAGTTGATGAGATCGTGGCAGCCACTAAACTGGCCTGTAATCAACTAAAAGATAAAAGCCAAGCCGAGAGCCTGAGAAATGAAGTAGTTAAAATCGTAAGCAAGAGCAAACCCCCAAGATCAAACATCAGCAGAGCTGAAAGGGAAGCCATTAAGGCTCTAGCGAAAGACGATTCAACTGTAATCTTACCAGCGGACAAAGGGCGCACTACGGTAATCCTAAACAAACAAGATTATCACAACAAGGTGAAGGCTCTTCTAGACGATACCAATACGTATGAAAAACTGACATCTGACCCAACCAGAGCCATCAAAAACAAACTCATTCAAACCTTGAAGGAGTGGCGCAAAGAAAAGAGAATCCCTAATTATCTTTACAATCAACTGTACCCCACAGCAGAGAATGTCCCAAAGTTCTACGGGCTACCCAAGATTCACAAGAAAGACGTACCGCTACGGCCAATAGTTTCGAGCATTGGTAGCGTGATGTATGATACTGCCAAGTTCCTTGCTAAGATTATGAAACCTCTTGTTGGCCTCAACAGTCATCACATCGTCAACAGTGAAGACTTTGTCAACAAGATTGCAGAACTTGAAGTACCCCCTGGACAGAAACTCGTTTCATACGATGTTTCCTCACTGTTTACCAGCATTCCGATCAATGAAGCCATTCCAGTTGTCAGAGCCAAACTGGAAAGTGACCAGAGCTTACCGGATAGATGCCCGTTAGACATCGCCCAATTATCTGTTCTACTAGAGATGTGCCTCTCGAGCACATACTTCACATTCCAGGGTGAATTCTACAAACAAAAGAAAGGAGCCGCCATGGGGTCTCCAATTTCCCCTGTAGTGGCCAATCTCTACATGGAACAGTTCGAGAGCAGAGCTCTGGACACCGCCCCCACCCCTCCAACTATGTGGTATCGATATGTGGATGACACGATGGCCAAGATTCACGAAAACGCCGTCGATTCCTTCTCTGAACATCTAAACTCCATTGACCAACATATCCAGTTCACTTCGGAACAAGAAAAGGATGGCAGGATTCCTTTCCTTGATACCTGTGTGAGTATTAACCAAGATGGTTCTACCAAGATCTCCGTGTACCGCAAACCTACGCACACGGACCAGTACCTAAACTTCCAATCAAACCATCATCTACAACACAAAAGAGCTGTGGTTAACACCCTGATGTTGAGAGCTCAGACCTTGGTTACGGAAAACGATGACAGAACTAGAGAAACACAGCACGTCAAGCAAGCTCTAAAAATGAATAACTATCCAGAATGGATGCTAACAATACCACATCCAAAATCTACAACAGAGGATACCGAAGAGCCTCAAAACGAGAAGAAAATCTATGCATCAACGCCATACATCAAAGGAATCTCGGAACGCCTGCAAAGAGCTTTCAAGTCACATGAGGTTACACTTATTCATAAACCCGTCAATTCTCTAAGATCACAATTGGTACGTGTCAAGGACACAACTGTCAATCTCAAGAAATGCGGTACTGTGTACCAGATCCATTGTGAGAAGTGTAAGAAGGAGTACGTTGGCGAAACGGCCCGCTCTCCGGAAATCAGGGTAAAAGAACACCAATCAAGAAGTTCATCAGCTATTCACGAGCATTGTCGCCTGGAGGGCCACTCGGTGAACCCAAATAAGACAAAAGTACTATCAACCGAAGTTAACATCTTCAAACGCAGAATAAAAGAAGCTATTCAAATTAAACTTACGAAACCGGCGTTAAACAGAGACAATGGTTACGAATTAGCAGCCATCTATGACACAATTCTAACCCCCAAGAGGCGTTAAAAAACCTTTTTAAAATTCATCTTTTTAACATTCACATCATTGACTGATGAAGTCCGGTTGAAAACGGACGAAATATTTCATAAGTTTTAACTTTTAGCTCCGAGTTTGTAAAACTTTTTTAACTTTTATTATGCTTCCGGAGCAGGAAACAAATGTTTTTAATAGTAGTGTAATATATTGAACGAGCGTCTTAGTGGCATCTTGAGTTAAATATTTCCTAATTCTTCTAATATTCTTAGTAATATGGTTACAAAAATTAAAATTGCAGTCAAACAAGACGCCTAGATTTCTGGCCTCAGTCACTGATTCAACTCTGTCGCTGCCGACAAGCAGTGTATTTCTATTTATTTTACTAGTGTATACTAGTGTTAGGCTAGTGAACGCCCATGTAGGCTAGTGCATGCCCATGTAGGCCAGTGTGTGCTCATGTGGGCCAGTGTGTGCCCATGTGGGCTAGCTGGTGTACGCCCATTTGGGCAAGTGTAGGCTCGTGTAGGGTCATGTACATTAGTGTATGCCCATGCACACTAATGCGCCATTCCTAGGATAGCGTTAACCATGGTAAACCACAATATGATTTCCACACCACGTGTCCACCCACAGCAGGAGTTGCAACTGTTCAAAAGACTAAACCTCAGCGCAAATTCCATTATCTCGCGAGACAGATGGATGCTTACAAACCTTACCTGGTGCATGTACATTGCCTGTCAATATTTTAAAATGTATTAAATAAGTATTTCCCGAAATAACGTCCAATGTCTCGTTCTACTTAGCTGATGAAGTGCAAGTCTAGAAGTCTCAAATTCTGGCAATTTACGTAAGGTTAAGGAAGTAATAGTTTTATTTTTCAACAACCTGGTGACAAAGCTATAGGTTTCGGTGATCGCTACCATGACCATATTTGGACAGTGCCACAAGGTAAGGAATTGGCGTGAAAACGGATATACCTATTAATTCCCCACCCATTTTCCACACTCTGGCCCTATTTAAGTCCTTTATTTGCCACTCTTTCCACATGATTATATAATATTCTTGATGTGGTATAAAAAATAAAGCCGACATTAGTCCAGTCCGGCTGTCATCAAGTTATGGACCTCTGCAATGCAGGTGCAATGCTGTTATTTTACTAAGCGAGTGTGTTGTCGCACAGGGCTTCAGATGCACGATCGGAAGATTCAAGTGGGATTCGAATTGAACAGGGAAGATAACTTTTTACAAACATTGCTTTTGTTATTCAAATGAGCCAACCACAGAAACAAAAGACCCTAGGTGTCGTCAACGATATCTTCGCTATGTACCTGCCATTTGAGACATACTAGGGTTCTTTGTTTCAACACCTACCCCTTTGGGAATTTCAATTCACCTTCAAACCCAGGAGCCCATGACTAAGAGCCTCCCTATGCACTATATCCTTGAGTCAACCTTTGCTCTTATCTTTCTATTTTTAAAAGTAACACTTCACCAGGAGACTCACATTTACATCAATTTGCGTACATTATTTTTTGCTTATTGTCTTTGTTCGACAATAACTTTGTTCTGATTGGCCATCATCTAAACAGTGCGTGCAGAGCCGAAGAACTCGTGGCGTTCTACGCTCAAAGGTTCATTCAGAGGGCTTGCATGGGAGAGGCATGTTCCTACTCGTGGACTCCCGTCAAGCCTTAATTTATAATAAGGGCGTGTTTGATTGACCCTATTCCGGAATAAGAATACGTGGAGTAATGATTAAAACGGTATATATATATGTTTGGCGCGTTTCGAAGCAGCAAGGATAATAAAAATATGTTTAAAATAGCATTTTTAGCAGACATTTGACAATTTTAACGTGAATCTCCGTAAAAACGAAGGATTTCTAACTTATATTCCATGTATTATACGGTCAATCGAATGATATGATATCCTAAACATCCATAAAGAGTGGTGGGTTATGGATATTTACTGGAAAAGAAGTTCTCACCTTATATGCAGACAAACCAGCATGAAGACCAAAGAGTGCCATTTCCTTATCAACTTAGTTGGAGGGGGAGGGGTGGGGAATGATGGTATTTGCGAAAAACAGGTTTTTGGCGAAACATTCCATAAAATACCACAAAGGGTCATGCAGATGGTTTGGACCAGTTTTATTTAATATGTTTTCAGCCTGCTTTTAACAGAAATCGCTTGTAAGAATTTTTAATGCCAAAAACGTGATTTTTATCCATTTTTCGGCCAAAAAAGGATGAAATAAGCCTTAAAAACAGCTTTCTATGTTTAGGCAGGTTGCTTTAAAACAAGTGCGATCTTGTGAAATGTTTCTATCTTCGCTATCAAGTCTATAATTTACGTAATTTACGTTAGCGAGAAAAAAAATTACAGCTAAGTTGGGTATTTGCGACCAAAAACGGGTATTTGCTACATAATAGTTTTTGGAGATAAATTACCTGAAATTTTATTGGCTACCAAACAATTGGCTCGGAAGAGTTCCTCTCACCAAGCGCTGAAGTTTCCAAAAGAAAAAATATGTATAACGTTGCTTTTAGGGGATTTAAAGAGCAAAATCTTTCCAGGAATCTCAAAAAAATCTTAGGGTTTGAAGTGCTTTCGAAAATATACCTTCAAGCAACACTTTAGAGGAAAAATAAGATGGAAAGACACGAAAAATAAACCTAATCCAGAGGGGTT
>NC_090873.1:23934354-23936854 GCF_036669935.1 Montipora foliosa
TTGATGACAAAAAATGGGCATGGCTTGTTTGCCAGTTCTTTTGGCGAATAGCCATCTTTGACTGCTGCAAATTCGCCGACTTTTGCAAGGACATAGGAGGTGTTGCTTTCATCATCTTTGTTTCTCTGATGCCTGATTCTGGTAATCTCTTCCTGGTAAGCAGATTCCGTGACATTACTACCACTTTAAAGTTAGAGAAGTCAAATAGCTCTGTAGAGCCGATGTCCTCCTCGTAGGCATTAACTGGAAGGGTACCTGGCCGATCTTTAGTACTCATGTTGCGCACACTTTTTTGGCGGACACATGTGTGTCTTTTTTGGCGGACACATTCCCTCAGCTCAGCAATAGCCGCAGAAGAAAGTTTATTTTTTGTCAATTTTGGCATCTTGTGTAAGTCTTCGAAGCTAATAGCACAGTGGGGTCTGCTATAGTAGCCTTTGCTTAAGGTGAAATAGTTGATGCTACATTGTGACAGCCTTTTCAACAGCTCTCGAGAGGAAGAGGAGAATCCATTAGCAAATTCAAGCACCTGAGGGGTGTCTACAGATCCTCCTCTCATCTCTAGCTTTAAAAGGACATTACGTTATATTCGAGAAAAACAAACAGGAGTTGTGCTTCTTTCAGATTGCTTACTGAATTGCTTTCGTAGCTTTGATAATTGGTCAACTTATTCTTTTGCTTTTAAGCGCTTTAAATTACTGATAACTATCCTACTATAATACAGCGACGAGATGTGTGCCAATCCCATGCTTTTAAACCAGTAAAATGTCAGCAAACTAATGATATACAGAGAAAGGATATATATGAATGTGGTAAGACAGAAGAAATTCATGAAGATAACTTACGTTTAAAATTGAATATTCCACGCAACTTGTTCAGTTTAACGATTTCTTTACAACTTTCACATTTAATCTCCGTCTCACTGATGACCTCAGCGTTAGGGTACTTTTTTTTTCAGTAACCTCTGTACATTAAAAAGGTTCATAAATCAGCATGTGAAGAAATTGAGGATGATAAATCAGATACTGGTCTAAAACGGTTTTCTAAGAATATGTATTCGATTATGATCGAGTAAAGAATCAGGGCCCGGTTGTTCGAAAGCGGATTAACGTAATCCAGCTGCAGGATTAGCGTAAACTTTTGTTTCATGTTTTCAACTTTTTGGTGAAAGTTTCTTTTGCTTATTTTTGTTTTTCAAGATTGACCTCTTCTAGAGTAAAGTTTTGCCAAATGATCAGCGTTGAACAGCATGTGGGAGTAGAGAAATAAACTTCTTGGTTAATTTTTAATCTGGGATTAGCGTTAATCGGTTTTTGAACAACCGGGCCCAGTGTTATAAGGAAAAATTAGGAGTAGTTTGTTGAAGGTTTTGGCTAAATAAGAACGCTTAGCTACATAAATCAGGAATTTTTTTTTAGGAATTCTAGACTTCAACAGGTATTTCAGAAAATCTCGAGAATTTTAGAGCAAGAGAGGGTTCGGTCCACTCACATGCTACAGCAGTGCCTAGAGCAGAACAAAGCAGCGGTTTTTCATGTTGTCATTGGTAATAAACGATGTTTTACGATTACAACTCATTTTTTCTTGTTATATCGCTATAAAATAAAAACCGAAATTTGTTGAGAATTGCCGGGAATTTTAGAGAGTTTTTGGAGAATTTTAGATATTTCTAATAGAATTTCAGAGCATTTTTCGGGAAATTATGAAATACTTTTTTGGCCATTTTTCAGGAATTATATATATGCAAAAATTAAACCCTACTCAAAGTTTCCTGCTCTGCATTCCGTTTTCTAATTTAAGATGTTGATCGATATGACTTACCAGGAAAAAATAGCTAAAATCAAACAAGTCTCCGATTTTTGGCAGTTTTATCATTTGCCGTAAATGGAACGTCGTTTTAGGCTTGGGTTTAAAGGATAGTTCCATCTTTCTAAGCTTTTCTTACATCCAAACGCAGCTTTGCATAGTGCTTGAATATTTATCTTAGAACTGACTCAGTGTTTGCAGTGTCATCTCGCAAGCCCTTCTTTGCTCCAAAAAAACGTGGTTATTACTCATATCGTTTGACAACCAATAGAATCGGGATCCGCTTCAAAACCAACTAAAAATCTAACAAAACTCACTCAATGGAATAAATGCTTCTTTTGAAGTGCGGGTTAAAGGCAAAAGGGCGAAGTGATAACATTTGTCTGTTATAAAAAAGTGCGAGGATTTCTTCTATCTTTCTTTCATCGATAGCCCGCTCTTCAAATACATACATTTATTTCATCGAATCCTTTCACGGGAACACATGAGCAACACATTGTCCTGCTTTCAAATAAGTGGCCTCATAGTTCAGTTGGTAGAGCATTGCACCGGCATCCCTAGGGTCCTTCGGCATAATTTTGAGCATAATACTATGTCTGGAGCATTAGGCATAATGCTGGCATAATACTTATATATAATTGCAGCATAATGCTGATGTTTCTGAAAACTGGGAGAAATGTATGGAAATTTTGCC
>NC_090873.1:23944354-23946854 GCF_036669935.1 Montipora foliosa
CCGTTGTGCAAGCGACGCAAGCTATTGCCGGGACTTCTGGAGGTAATCTTGTATCACCTAACGTACACAGTATGCCCACCACACCCCTTTTCTCAAGCGTCGCCATCCCACTTGGAAGTGCAGTTAGTGACAAAATAAAATCAAAAATTTGGGCTAACGAATTTGTACACCTTGGAGCACTGCTCCAAACCGCGGTTCAACAAGAGCGTTTTACTGTTGGGCTTTCGGCTACCGGCAATGGCAATAAGCCGCAGATTACATTAGAGCCAGCTAGCGCCCCACGTAAATTGAATAGTATTCAGCAGTGGGTCACGGCGTTCCACACGTTTATGGCCATTTATTGCCAGAAGTTCGCGGGGGACACGGCCGCTTTGCTAAAATATTGTGAGACCGTTCGTGCCATTGCAAACAAAAACGGGAACTGGGCTTACTATGATGAGCAATTTAGATATTTGCGTCAGTCCGCCCCCGATAGGTACCCTTGGGAGGAAGTCCAGTGGGAGTTATGGCTCGAGGCCACTTCACTTACCTTGCCTTTTCGTCCCCAGAGAGGTAACCTTCCCGCCGGGCGAGTCGGAAAATCGCGACAAATCCCTCTCGTTAAAGGAACATGCTTTAACTTTAATAACGGGAGGTTCTGTTCAGGGTGTTCCTTTACCCACATTTGCTCCCGATGTGGAGGTAAGCACGCAGCCAAAAATTGTTCAGAGGGAGGGGAGCCCCCAACCTCGAGCATTAAGCCTAGTGGAACAACAGCGCCTAGCGCGTCTACTAGAGAGCAATCCAGTCACCCCCGTAAGAATTGACCGTCTCACTTCAGTTCTGCGTGATTACGACCCCTTTTTAAAAAACTTTTTGATACAAGGCTTCTCATATGGGTTTCATATTCATTACTCTAATTTAAGATCAAGCTTCGAATCTCCAAATTTGCTTAGTGCCCACGCCCAACCAAACATCGTAACGGGATAAATTACACAAGGAAATCGAAGCCGGTAGGGTTGCAGGCCCATTTAGCGCCCCGCCGTTCGATAATTTTGTCGTGTCACCGTTAGGAATCGTCCCTAAGAAAGCACCCAATGAGTTCCGACTTATACAACATTTGTCATATCCGCATGAGAATTCGGTAAATTCAGGAATCCCTGTAGACTTTTCTTCGGTAAGCTATGCGTCCATTCAAGATGCAATAGTGTTTGTAAAACGTTTAGGAGTTGGCTGTTATCTCGCTAAAACTGATATCAAATCTGCCTTTAGAATTATTCCGATTCACCCGGAGGACTATCCTTTACTGGGGATGAAGTGGCGGGGAAATTATTACTTCGATCGCTGCCTTCCAATAGGCTGTAGGTCATCGTGCGCCATTTTTGAGCGATTTAGTACGGCACTCGAGTGGGCCGCCAAGCAAATCTTTCAGGCCGACGAGATAATACACGTTTTGGATGACTTTTTGCTCATAGCCAGAAGTAAGCAGTCTTGCGAAAATCTACTGTCACGGTTCATTTCACTTTGTAACTACTTAGGCGTTCCCATTGCGCCCGAGAAAACCGTAGGACCCGAGACCGAATTGCCTTTTGTCGGGATTACTCTAGATTCTATTCGCATGGAAGCTCGATTGCCGGAGGAAAAACTCCGGAAATGTCGCACGATGCTGCTGGATTTTTATAAGCGGCGTTAAGTCACGCTACGCGAACTTCAGTCATTAATTGGCCTCTTAAACTTTACATGTTCAGTGGTTTTGCCGGGTAGAGCCTTCTTACGGAGGCTAATCAATCTTACGAGAGGAATTCGAAGGCCCCATTTTAAAATCCGTTTAAACAAAGACGCCAAAAGTGATTTAATCGTTTGGCTATCGTTCTTGGAGCAATACAATGGTCGCACATTTTTTCTGGATGAAAGAATGTCCGCTTCACGATATGAAATTACTTCAGATGCAGCCGGTTCTAAAGGATACGGGGCTTTATTTAAAACACATTGGTTTTATGGTAGTTGGCCCGAGTCTTGGCAATCACTGAACATCACGGCATTAGAATTGTTTCCTCTCGTAATTGCATTACTTATATGGGGGGATCAATTGGCGGATAAATGTGTGACGTTCGTGACCGATAACGCTGCTTTAGTGGACATAATCAATAAGCAGACGTCTAAACATAAGATAGTTATGATTCTCATCAGGGATATGGTGTTAACGACTCTTAAATTCAATATTCTCTTTACCGCTCGTCATCTTCCAGGGAAGCTTAACGAGCGCGCCGACTTAATCTCCCGTTTTCAGATAGAGCGGTTCAAGGCAATATCCCCTGGAATGGACGAATTCCCAACGCCAGTTCCCGAGACCTTTCAGCCCAGGACTTGGTCGCTCAGTTGAACGAACTTCTCAATTCTAGTCTAACACCCGGATCTCAAAAAGCGTATCAGCGTGCGTGGACGTGTTATCGGCAGTTTCATGCTAGGTTCTACAGTGCATGCGAAACCCAATTACTCCCTGTGTCAATTGACGCCTTAG
>NC_090873.1:23956854-23964354 GCF_036669935.1 Montipora foliosa
AGCGAGTGCTATCACCACTGCGCCATCCCTGCACCCCCTGCGGTGCACAATTAATTGCACCAATGTTCAGAATCTTTTGCTTCACCTTCGAATTCGAAGAACGCCATTTTTTCCCTCTTTAATCTCTTGCTTCTAAATACAGCGGAAGGTGCTCAAACACTTAAGTATAAAAGCCAAAAACAGCAATGGCGGCCCACAACCTGGCGTACAGGAATCAAGCCATGTGTGGCACAGCTTTCTAGGCTGTGTTGTCATTCGCTTTAATATACTATCCATCCTGATTGGCTACGAGTGGGTGACAATTTGCCTAAAACTTGTCACAAAAAACTCGTGGATAAAGGGACATTTACCAACTGAGCCAAACGGTCAGCGAGAAAACGATTTTTTGCATTTTAATTTGAAAATAAATAAAAACCGCACCATCCATTTGAGAATTTTAAATTTTTGCTGTGATGAATTCGTAATAAAGAGGGTTCCACACAAACTTTTCAATTCGATTTTATTTCTGGTTGTCATATCTTTGCATCTACTGCACTGGTGCTGGCTATTCCAAATGTACATTTAACGAACAGGGAATTAAGAACACTAACTTATTTTTTCTCTTGAGCTGTTTGGAATTGATTAATAGACCGAATGCATAAATGGCGGCCAAAAACGTATTCTTTTGTTTATGTGCTAATGAGATTCACTAGCCTCGCTCTCAAGCAAAATTTCTTTTATATTTTGCCCACGCAAACGAGACTAGTGAGGCTAATTAGTACATAAACAAAATATATATTTTTTTGGCCGCCATTTATGCATTCGGTCAAAACTGCATGTGCTTATCACCTCCGAGTTAACCAATCATACCGTGGGAAAATTATTTTGCACTTCTCTGATTTGGGTCCTTCTGATTTTGGGTCCTTTCGTGTTTTTTTTTTCTGAAGAATCAACCTCTTTGATTTGCTTTTGATTTGTAGCTTTATAAACTGACAAATGAATTGAGTAACTTGGAATCACAAAATACAAGCCACAATAACGATCCACATTAACCAAAACGAAAAGAACGAAAAATACTCTGACAGCGACACCCAAAGGACTGTTGAATGGACACTACTCATGTAAACCAAAACGACATGCGTTTCTAACGAGCATAAATTTTCCAAAAGTCATTAGCAGATATCTTCTCATTTTTGTAATCATCGCATTCAAACCTGCCTGAAAAACTTTTGTGATTATAAGCAAGCAGCCAGTGAGCCCCATTTTCGTAAAAGGCAGGGTGATTATATAATCTGTCTTCATCGAGGTTTTGATGACTCCATTTACCAACGCCGTAGGTGCCGTTCTCTTTTCCCCACTCATGACATTTTTCGGCAAGGCGAGAGTTATCGTCATTCATTTTGACAAAAGAGCCACAAGCGTAAGGCAAAACATCCGTCTGACCACTGAAGTACTGGACGACAGCTTCACCCGAACTGTTAGCAGCAGTGGTGATGTGGAATGTGCGCCTAGTTGTCTGTTTCTTGCAGTGGAATCTCAGTTGAGTGAAATTAATATGTGTTCTCAGCTGATTCATGGCATTTTTGGTAAGAACCATATGGTTGCTCGCTATTCCTCGGTATGTAGTCTTGAGTGGCGCCTGAGTGGGAGGTGTTGAATTGTGCATCACAACTTTGGAGACAAGTAGCCAGCCCCCTGAAATCAGAGTAAAAGTGCAAGGTTTTCTTTAAACCTAAATACTAAAACACATGTCGAATACACTGGGTGCTTTGTACAGCGGCCCCATGCTCTAACCGTTAATTCACTGTGGGAACGAACTGCAAATAAAGCTCCCGTTGACATTAGATCTCCTTAGTGTTTGTTTACCTTAACTAGTTCACCAAACTACCAAAAGTTGAATTGCCTCGTAAGCGAAGACCGACTCGGACGTCTTAAACCAAAAGAGTTAAACGACTTTTAGAATCTACAACTGAAAAGTTTCTTTTCCTTTTGTAACCCTTGCAAGAGATCACTCGCCACATCCATCTCTTTTGACTGATACGATGAAGAAGAATGCGTTAGATTTTAGCGTGTTTTCTTCATTATCGTTCTGTTTCAAGTTTGTTTGTCCTTAATGCCGTAATAGAGGTTTTTCACGGCATCCATGTTGCGCGGCAGGAACAATCGATTCTTTTTAATTTCCTATGGGAAATGTTCTTTCTAATGCAAAACATTTTCATTCTTGATGCCATGCAACATGGTTGCCATGCCAAACCTTCAATAGCATTTTGCAGCCTGTTCGTTGACCTCTCTTGTCATTCCGTTTCTTAAATATTTTGCAAAAATGCTTCTTTTGTGCAGTCATTTCCTTCCTCCTTTCCCGCCATTTTGTTTGAAATCGGACCCTTTTGCGCTGGTCAAGTCACTTAAACGCACAGAGATCTGGGAAAAAAATATAATGCATGTAATGTATGCGGAATGTATGCATTTGATTCGGTACAAGAGAGGGTCCGACGTCTGAATCAGCGTCGTACTTTTGCCGCTCTATTCCAATGGACCAGTCGAATAGCACGGCTGGTCGATCTCATTATAATATATAGTAAAAACGTAACTACGTAAGTAACTCTATTGTCTCTTATCGTTTCTCCTTGCTTTCAATAACTAATCTATTCGTTTACTTTTTATTTTGTCGCAGTTTCAACCCCCATTATTTCAACCTTATACCCATATAATATCTTCATTCACATCTTGTAAATCAATATCAGTACATATTTAGATTACGTGGTGTTGGAAGCTTACGACGATTAGTCGAGCGCTTTTAGCAGCCATAGGAAATGTTGCCAGTTGAGTGCACATGGACTTGCACTGACATACGATAACAGACCAAACTTTCATACCGACTCATGGTCTGGTGGTTATCTCTCTTCGTTATTACTGAGTTTTCGCAAGTTGAAATAGCAGAACCAAAGCATTGTGCAAGAAACTCCTTGTTAAAATCGTTAATGGTTTGAACTAAGGAGTTATATAATAATAGAACCATTGACTCCTTAACCGCCCCCCAGTAACGAGTAAAATCGTCTGGCGTTTATACAGAGAGTAAAATATCACTCCTTGGAGTCAATGGGGTAAAGGGGACAACACACTGATTGGCTTGTCCGTGTAACAATGCAGACCTTGGACCTATAGACGGATGTAACTGCAACAGTCACCTTTGACTGTCTTCACAGCCAATGACATATGGGCATAACTGACATTCCACCCGTAACGTCACGACTGACCAATCATATTAACGACCAGAGTGTTTGTGTTGTCGGTCAAATCCGGTCTCAAGATGAATCCGCCTTACCTAGGTTAAATTACCTCGGTTGAATATGCACTCTACCTATTTTAAAGCAGCTATCAATCCCCCCCCCCCCCCCACAAAAGGATTTCAAACACCTCTATCTTCCCTCGTGCTCTGTCTTTCGCATCACAACACATCACGCATCTTCTGAATGTTGCGCATTATCTTATCAGTTTCTGTATTCATACACTTAGCCATTCACTTTCACAATACAACATTGTAAGGAAACAAACTGAAGGCTGTACTTCTGATGCTCTTTCCGGTTTACGGTACTTGAACTTGCACCCTCCAGATCTATAGTCCTTTGTCTTCACTACCACACTACAACGACGAACATCCTCCACCCAACAGTTCTTTTCATCATTTACTTTTGAATAATAAGTCAATTGATATCCGTGTATAATAAGCAATTTAAACTAATCTTACTCCGACCATAACTTTTCTCTAGGCTTAATTTAGGCTCCAAGAAGGTTTTTTCAATTCATCTGATTTAAGTATGTAAAACGAGGATAACCAGTTTAAGCTAGGTAATCTGAGATTGGATTTTACAGACAACATATATATCATCTACTGACGTTAACAGAAATTGGTTGACTCTGAAGATGACTTCAGCTCAAGTTGTCAAATGTCAGCCAATGTTAGCCTAATGAATGAATTGCCGGTCCCCAGGCCCGACCCCTTTGTCTTCCTCTATATTTCTAAAGACTTCTGGGATCGCCAGGGGGCAAACAAAGCAGTCGACTCGAGCTCCGCTAGAAATATAAATCGTTCGAGTTTAAGAAGTAGTCATGGGTGTGCAGTGTATGCGGATGCGACAATGACCGTCGATATTAACAGCGACAGATCAAACTAGTGATGTCTTCAGATTTTACTCTCCGTGATCCAACAAGTCTTAAGACTTGAAATGGCTGCTTGAGAGAAACAACTGCAAAGAACAAACTTCAAGGTCACCTAGAGCGCTAAAGTTTGCTCTCATGATTTCGCCGTTGGATACCGTTGGGCAACAATGTGAAATATTTTGCTTCGGTGCCGGTTAAAGCAAAGCTCGGAAAGAGTGTCAACACTGAATACAGTTCAATCTATACAGAAAACCGATTTAAACGAACCCGCTGCTTGCAGTGATACAGCAAACTCTTCAGTCCTGAAAAAACAAAAACCTCTTCCGAGCGTCATTAGGGTCGATTCACTAAAATCTTCTGGGATTCAACCTGCGGTTATATGTAACGTCAAACCATCAACTACTTGTGATCAAGAACATACCTGTAGAGGCTTTTTCTGAAAATGCGACAACTATGAAAACGGAAATGAAACCATCTTCAACTGAAACTACTATAAAGCGAATGTCGTCATATACAGTTTTTGAAACGAAAATCAAAACTGATCAGAAACTATTCCCTCCTTCAAACCGATCTAATGCTAATGGCATGGAACGCAAACACAATTGAAAATAAAATTAAGATTGCGATGTGAAATAATCCTCGACTGAAAGTGGAAAATTTAAATCGGAATTGCGCGAAGTTCTTTAATCCGACTCTTCCTCTAGATAGCTATCACGGCATTGCTTCGGAATCTGGCTTTGAATGTTGCTTTCGTTTTCCTTTCATGTCGATGTTTTCTCTAGCCTTCACATCGTTTCCCTGATCTAGATAACCTTTCATATACAAAATGGGCTTCTCGCAAGTATTAAAACAGTATCCACCGGCAAAATGATTACAGTAAATTATAGTGCTCTTGTTGGCCTTGAAGTTTGTTCTTTGAAGCTGTTTCTCCCAAGCTGTCATTTCTTTGTTAGTTCGATAAGAGTAAAATCTCAAGACAGTACTAGTTTGATCTGAATATCGACGGTCATTGTCGCATCCATACACTCACTGCACGGTGATTGCCATCACTTATGACTACTTCTTAAACACAAACGATTTATATTAATTTTCTTGAAATCCTACAAATACCTTTTATTGGACGTTTTGTAGTCGCGTATTTTAACTCGAGCAGCGCAATCGACTGGTTTGTTTGCCCCTTGGCGATCCCAGAAGTCTTTGCAAATATAGGGGAAAAACGAAGGGGCCTGGGGACCCGCAACTCATTCATTAGTTCTCAGGACTTCAGGACTACACTAACTTCACTTATTAATTATGAAATACACCCGCAATATGGTGTCTAATGACATATGTTTCGGGACAACAACAACATCTACCGCCTGCAAGCAGGCAAAGGTTATTAACAAACATTTTTTGAGAACATATGAAGTTTCTTTTATTTGAATTGTGGACATGATAGAATGAACTAAAAGTCGTTTCTTTTGCACCTTAAGCAGTTACAAAAGAAGCTAAAAGATATACTGCATGTGGCCTGACTTCTTGTTGACTCTTGCCTCCCTTAAGCGTCCGACGACAGTTTTGGTGGTTCCCTTAAGGCGGGGTTGATTAGATACATAGGTCTTAGTGGACTGGGCGAGAGTAAGGGAAGGCAGGTGCCAAAAAAGTTATCACTCATTTGAGATAGAGTTTCGGTTCCTTAGCAGTAGGGTAGTTCTGTACTTAAAGTATAGTTAATCGTGGCAAGATTTTTCTTATCCGTTACCTCCGTCAGTAGTCATATCACAGAAAACTTTCAGGACTGTTCCATTACTGGCCGGGTCGATCCAGTAATACCCGTCCTCTTTCCAATAGGAGACATTCATATCCCGGATGTGCTTGCAAGACTTTGTTCCTGATGTTGGAGTAAAAATAGGTTGTTACTGGAGAAAAAACATAAGCAGCAGCGTGCTATTGGCATACTACATGTATTTAAATCTCTGCATTTTCGCAGTCTGCCGTGTTTTTTAAAATGTTAATTAAAAAAAGAAAACGAAAAAACCACAAAATGATTTATTTCCTTGTCAAGACGTTGCCCACTCCAAGTGTAATTATTAACTATGAAGGACTTATTAGTCTTTGAGAGTCTGACTTCGATGTAAAACCAATCCAAAAATCATCGTGTACACGCTTCTCGACAGGAGCTCGATATGAAAATGTCGAAACGGTGCATTCTCGCTTGTGAAATGAATGACTGCGATGGAAATTGTTAGCCTCAGTAGATGAAATAACGAGATGATATTTTGAAATGGTGACTTGGGGATACACGGAAAAAACCTGAGTGCTCCTTTGCAGGAAACGAACTTTCCTAGTTCAGTGGTAAAGCATCCGAACTAGTCATCGAAAAGTTGAGCAAATTCTTTGTTCAATTTTAATTAATTTACTTTGAGCGTTTTGGTAACTGCACGTAATCCTTACCGGCTAGAAAAACGTAGTTTTTCCTTCCGATATGTTCAACTTGCCTTCCTAGCACTGAATGAGTTGGTTATACCAGTTTAAAATAATTTCTTGCAGTATACTAATCAGTTGATTGTTAAGATTGACTAGCTTCCAAACAGCTGTGGTAAGAAAACTGTTAAACAAATCAAACGAAACGTAAAAGTATTTACTCGGCACGTTAAACGAAGATTTGAATAAAACAACTAATACGAAAGGAGGCAGGGAAAGGCAAAATTGAAGAATGGATAGCAATTCGGAGGTTGGATAGTTTTTCAGAGTTTATCTCTGTTGGTTGTAACTCAAAATACTAATAATGTATACTTGATAAATATTTTTTGGAACGAAGCTTTGAGTTGTGTAGCTTAAATACTTTAAGTTCCACAGAAAGTAGGGGCGAGTGATTGATCAAACTACACAAAATCAACAAATCAACTGACTGCCGTAACAGAGCAATGACAGATAAGTCAATTCGAAACTTCTTCTAAACCGAAAGACACCTTGGAAGATTATTACTTAAGCCGTACAGCACCAAATATCTGCGACAGTTTTGTCTGATATTGTTTTGACGCATACGGTAGGCCAGTTAACAAGAAGTGATCTCTTTAATGACCATATAAGGAAACGCATGTATCCACAATAATGCAAGAGCTATCTATTGTAACAATTTCCCTTTTTTTAAGAACTGAACTAGCCTGATAAATATGCTAACAAAACAAAAGAAGTAAACAGGCTATAGTAAGGAACGAAAAACAAAACGGAAATATTCAACTGTCTTAATAGTAAATGACTCTGTTAACTGCTGAACACAAATCTACTGGAGTCTCAGTCCATTTTTTTTTTATAAAACTGGGAGCTAATTAACAGTCATTGACCTAGAGGGTGGCCTTTTTACTCCGGTTCGTTCTG
>NC_090873.1:23969354-23974354 GCF_036669935.1 Montipora foliosa
ATGAAACAAAAATCGCAATAGCGGAGGCTATTTTACAAATATCCTCAGAAAACTCGTTCTCGTATTTTCGCCACTGTGGCTACGTTTTCTAGTTTTAATTGCTTACATGTAGTAACCAGCAGTTTACCGAGAACATGTCTTTTTTTGGAATAGCGGACCGTCTGTGTGGTTTCCCGTTGTTTACTTTCTGGAGTTATTAAAACTTAGTCTTCAAAACCAAACGAATTGCATTTTCTGTAACCCAAGGTAAACGTATTATTTTTTTATGAAAATAAACAAGCCAAACTCAACAGTTTTGCTGCAACAAAACGAAAGGCGTATAAACGTGATGAAATAAATCATAAGAATTTCGGCATCATTGCCTTCAATTGAGAGTTCTGAAACTGATCAATGATAAGTGGAAGTTTCCAGTCCTGGTTCTCAGGCCAGTCTGGAACCTTATTGTTCAAGGCTCTCTGTAAACTTAGAAGATCACCATCCAGTTGCAAATATGGTATCCCCGGTACCATATTTGAACAAGTTCTGCGCCATTAATCTAGGCCGCATCACTGCAAAGAATGTCTTGGCGCGCTCCCGTGCACTTGCTAAACGGTTGATGTTTTCCTCTTCCTCTGCTGCTTGACTTTCAAGTGATTTAATCTCTCGCTGAAGCTCGTTGACCTTCATTTTGTGTTCAGGGTGTTTATCTTTTATTTTACACGAATCAATATTTGAACAAGGCGGACTGCGGCATGTTGTCTTCGTATGGCCAGTTGCATGACAATTATTGCACACCCATCCTCGAAGACTTGAGAGTGTCACATACTCGTTCTCTAGCTGATTAAGTTTTTTCAGTGCTTCCTTTGCAGTAACTATCTGCACGTGCAAAACGAAATCTAACCGGCTGCATCCTTGCTGGTTATTTTTAGCTGATGTGGGAATCGCTCGCGCGTCTTCAGTGAAACTTGCTAACGGAGCCTCTGGAGATCATTGAGAAGACGGCCAGAGTCTGTAAGCATTCCGGAATCGTGCTTTCAGCCTTCTGTGAAAATTGAAAAATATAGATGAAGCTATAAATTAAAGCAAAGTACATTTGTGTATGAAGAATTCAATTTCAGACTTACCTACTGGACCAAAGAGGTTCCCCAGAAGACCGTTTGGTAGGGCCAAGGATTAGAACTTTAGTGCATGCACCCTCTTGTGACCGTTATAGACCACTCTTTGGAGTTCACTTGCGCCAGATATGGGACGCACACTCCCATCAATAAACCCAACGCAGTTTTGAAGGGCAGCTCATTTTGCAAAGATCGAAGCACTGTAGACTTGAAGTTTTGTAGGGCTAAGTAGGTTGTGATTCCAGTTGTGAATGTGATGGCTGTGTAAATTGTAAATGTAGTCGAGTACATGGTTGCTCGCCATACTTAAGACTGGAACAGGTCTGCCAAACCTCCAGATCATTTCGTTGTATCTGCAAGGATATGCTACTCTTTTCAGCAAAATACAAAGGGCTTCTATTCCTGATGAAACTGTTCCCTGATAGCACGTGGAGACCTAAGGAATTTGTAAGACTTCTGCTAAACAGGGAATATCGTGCTTCGCAAACCTCAATTCTGCCAGACATTCTGCCTCGTTCATATCATCCAAGTTGAATTTTCGGATACTGTTCGCACGGAAATTCAGGGTTCTTTTTGACAGAAATTCCTCCCAAAGTAACAGAAACTCCTCATCATTAATGTGTCCGCTTTCATAGCTCGAAAGTAGCAGGTCTCGCATTTCCTTGAACGACGCTATGAATATGTTTGGGTTTTCTGTCCTTCGTTCACGTCAACGATTTCTTAACAACTTAAGTTTCCCGCCGAATACGACGTTCTCGGCCCAGGCCCCACTGGTTACCTTCGTCGTCGTCCACGAACTCGTCGTCGGTTCCTTAGGTCCCTAATGCTAAGACCAAAAAAACCTCCCCGGCCAAAAACACACCCCGCGAGGCAATACCCAAAGGAAGTTAACAATGGCCCTTGCTGCGAATTATATACGATTAGCAGTTCGGAAAGCAGCTGAAAGCTTAAAAATCTACACTTAAAGGCTGCTCTCAAATGGGTTTCAATCCCAATAAAGAAAGGAAACAAAAGATATAGATCGTTAAAAGACTTCAGAATTTTGCGGTGTCGTGTGCGTACATGCGGAAGGTGATTGCAAATCAAATTATTCTCAGACCAAGGACAGTGCAAGGCACAAGCTTAGCAGGGCCGTAGCCAGAAAAAAAATATGACTGAGGCAATGTCCACGATTAAATTCTCTTTGTAGGTGTTTATGATGAGTACATTTTAAAGAGGACGCTAGAATCACGCCTTATTTTAAAATATCACGAAAAAATGACTGAGGCAAGTGCCTCGGTTTGCCTCATACTGGCTACGGCCCTGCTTAGAACTGACACATAATAAAATTTGGACTTTGTCTTATCATCAAATGAAACTTTATATATATTGAGTTAATTCAGGTGGAATGGTGCACAAGTAAATATCTTACGCAAAAAAACATATTTGCCATTTTGGACGCTAAAATGGTGGGTTCGGGAAAAGGGCCATAAATGCCCTTAAACATGGGATATCGATAAAGAAATTTAGGGACAAACAGACCTTGCATAGGGCTATAAACCGGATAAATTGTAGGTTGAAAAAGTGTAAGAATTTCGCAATGGATAATTATGTGCCTAGCCTTACATATGTATGAAGGTGGCAATCTGGCCTTATATAACATAGGGATTCCCAATTGCATAAATCCTTATATGATATAAGGCCAGATTGCCACCATCATTTTGATGCTAGCGGGACTTCAAACGCGATGTTTGACGAGTTAGCCGAAAGGTCTCTGATGAGTCCCTTGGCAGGGATGAAACAGGGATGAAACAGGTTTCTTTGAGAAATAACATGAGCGCAATGGGTATATTACCTTTGCAAACGGCAACATGGCCTTAAAATTACTTGCCGAATTGGACTTTAGATGACATCGATCATAAAAAGTGCACGCTTTTACGGCATGATATTCTTTAGGCGTTCAAAACAGCGATTCTTAAATTAAGGCGGAAAGAGGGTGAACGGGGTGAACTTTATTAATGACGGAAATATCCATCGTTTGCCAGTGGTTTTAACCACTTAAAACTGATTGTTACCACCACATGTGGCACATCTGGGCAGACCATTGAAAATACCATAAACAAGACGTCCAACGCTTTTGTCCTCATTTTCAAGTTTTTTTGGTGGGGGGGGGGGGGGGGGGGAAGGGTCATATTTGAAAGGAGACAAAAAGTTACAAAAGTGGTGACAATACGTCTAGAGAGAGGGAGGGAGGGAGGGAGGGAGGGAGAGAAATCGAAAACAATGCCTATGCAACAGGTAATATGAGATTTGAGAAAGTAGAAAGTAACCAAGAGTCCATTACCCAAGAGTAAAGTTTTGTGTTAAAATAAAAATATCGATCAAATCGGCGAACTCGATGTTGTATCCAATTCAAATTTCCCGGTTTTAAGATTCTTTGTGCATTGTATTTGCATTATAACTTGGTTTAAAACTAAACACTTTGCTGATGCTGATTGACTCTTGTTATAACAAAAGCAGTGCTAGTTACAGACTGGCAGTGGCAATAACCAGCAATGACCATGCATGAAAATGACAACGACAGCAGACAGGGAAATGGCACTTAAACGGGAATGAACTGAAATTACAATGGTATAACAACGGATGAGCCAATATCAAGGAAAATTGTAGCGACAAATGTAAATATTTTAAAGTACTGAAAGGAAAACAAAACAGCCAAAAAAAGTCACAATAGCGGTGACTTGAATGGCATGTACATGGGAAATGGCGATGGCATAAAAATGAGTTTGGATTGCTATAATTTCAGTAGTCTTTAGTTAGCTCCTTCACACATTTTGTAAAACAAAAAAAAACAAATGTATAAAACTAAAAGATAGCATTTACCAAGAGACCTTCACCATTTTTTTTTTCAATTTCTTTTCGTGAGCTCAGAACACTGCGCTTTTTATGTGTTGTGATTGGTTAGCTCTGAGGTGATAAGAAAGTAATAATTTATTCGGCACCTAGCAGCCAAACGGTATATATTCTTGCCTGAGCAGTTTTGTCCTTCTCCAACATATCCCTCCTTACAAGTGCAGTTATATGAACCATTGGTGTTGTTGCACACGGCGACATGGCTGCAGTTATGTTTTCCTGTTAAACACTCGTCGATATCTGAAATGACATCCAACAAATTATAATTAGTAACATATATTTTTACTTTCAATTGGAAATAAGTCACTGTCCACGAAATCGTTAGACACCGTATTTTGTTCTCGTGCCTTTCTCTGAACGCAGCTTTATGCGGGTGGTATATATAATAATAATAATAATAATAATAATAATAATAATAATAATATTAATAATAATAATAATAATAAAAATAATAATAATAATAATAATAATGACAATTTTTATAGCGCCCTCTCCAAAATCTCTAAGGCGCTTTTACAATGAAGGTTAAATAATTAACAATTGAAAACGGTGAATGTTAGACATCCAGTTGAATAAATAGACAAATAAATAAAACTAGTACTGGACATTAACCTGAAACTTAGCGACATTTCACCAAGAACCACTAGGTTTCTTCATGCACGACTGTTGGTGCAGGTCCGAGATGCATGAAGAAGCCTAGTGGTTCTAGGCGAAACTTCACTAAGTTTCAGGTTAATGTCCAGTACTAGTTTTAATTATTTGTCTACTTAAACAATTGTTCATTAAAATAACGCTTAAGAAGGTAAGTTTTAAGATTACCCTTAAAAGAGGCAAGATCTACACTACATTTTATAGTCACGGGTATTTCATTCCACAGCTTACCTGCAGAAGCAGAAAAAGCGCGATCACAATCACATTTGAACTTAGAACGAGGTATCGCTAACGGGTTCCTATTCGTAATGATCGTAAAGTCCTAGTAGGCTTATAAATTTCTAACAAATCACTGATATAACT
>NC_090873.1:23984354-23986854 GCF_036669935.1 Montipora foliosa
CTTTTAGTGGAATTTTGTAAGTTACGCTTACTTTCTGACGTCTGAGAGGTTTTAAGGCCCATCCTGACGTTAGCGTTCCAACTACTTTTGGCACTGGTTGTAGCTAGTTTCCTATCCCTACACTAATTCACTATCCCTAGTTCACTATCCTTAATTGATAAAATAATCACTATACCTAGTTCACTATCCCTAATTGATAATGAATTAATTATTTCGAATACAGGGAAAATTGGTGAAGTTGTTAAATTTGTGTGCTAACTAAAAGGCTAGGATCGTTCAAGTTAGCGGATCACGGTTTAAGGACTCGTTATAAGAGGCGCTCTTTAGTTTGGTCCATCTGCAGAATTAATGCTGAAAGTTTCTTCAAGTGCGTTAATCCTCCAGTGATCTAAATGTTCATTTTCTTAACTTTCCTTGGTTGCTAGTCATGAAATTTGGTATTATATCAACACAATATCCTAGTTAGCTAGAATAATCTTCATTCTTAAAACTTGTTCAATCCTTGGTCATTTCCGTTTGTGTGCCTTGCAAAACACAGGTATACATTTACGGATCTTAAAAAATGTGCAGCGTTCAAGATCAACGTTTTCTTCGTCCCCACTATTTGAGTATTCGCAATTGACGAATTATGGCATACTTTCCTAGACTTGGATCTCTGCAATCCTTGGTCATTTCCGTTTGTGTGCCTTGCAAAACACAGGTAATTTGTTGACAGTTTCGCTGCTGCAAATGCTTTACTTTGAACTTTTTTTTTTTTGAACGATTTTTTTTTGTTTCGTGTTAGTGTTTAGTTGCAATGGTTTCTCTTAACGAAAGGTAAATTCGTGAAGAAAATGAGTCAACTTTTTTAAAATATCTTTCTCCCACTCTAAAAAAAATGGCTTCACAACAATTGTCATTTATCCTGCTTTCGCCAAAAAGCTCTTTTATGAGCTAAAAAATGTGCGCTCTTAGTTCAAGCAATTTACAAGATAGGTAGTTTCGTTCATTATCCCATCCTTCGAAGCTGATCGAAAGTGCAGTCTTAGTGTTCGTTATTAAACTTCGAACCAAATGATCCCTTTCATTCCATGCTCTCGGTTCAACAAATTTAGGGACTAGAGCTTTTCTTTTTTTTAATGTATTGACCAACTGAGGAGCAATCAAAACAACAAAAAATGGGAATTCCTGTTCCTTCAATTCCTTGATATTTTGGCAGTCCATCCAAGGGAACTGTTGGCAAAAAAAGTTTCAATTTTGTTTTGGATTTGCACGTCGCTTGCTTTAAGGACGTTTGCGCAAAAGATTTCTAACATTGATTTTGTTCTGCAAATTTTACCATTGAAATATGATGAGTTAGGGATGTCAGAAATGTAAAAAAAATGGGAGGTCACCGACTTCGTTTTGGAGAAAACTTGCCTGGAAGAACACCCTAAATCTTTAAAAAATCCAGCTTCTTTAGCGAATATGGCCACAGTGTCTGTAAGCCCAAAAATATTGCAATTACATCGTTGAAGTGACATGGTCTCTACCAAACTTTGTTTAAGTGGACGCATCAAGTGAATTTAGTTAACTGTTGAGGCTCCTTAACGAACAAGTTCGCATTTAGCGACCATAGTTTCATGCGCCATGCAGCCGCAAGATGGCAGGATTCCATGTCCCGAGGTCAGAAATCTTAATTTTTTTTTCAAATTCCCACATTGATTTTTTGTTCATTTTTGGATAATGGGGAGATAATTGTAAATAAAATCTGTTTCTGAAAAGAAAAGTAGACTCACCGAACATCCAAGATCGTTAAATCCAAGCAAAGCTATAGCAATGGCCATCTGCCCTATCATTGTTCATTTTAGTACCTAGCGCGCGCTCGATGCATGACGTGGCATGTGAGTTTGCCTGCGCTGTAAGGATGCACAGTAGCAATGGGCGCCAACGTCCTTAATTTATGAAAAGCTCAAGTAAAATATAAAAAGGCCTCAAATGCTGCAAAGGCCCTTTATTCAGTTGGGCTTGGTTTTGTGACTTATTTGGTAGAGAAAAGTTGTTTATTACACATAACATGATATTTAAAAGCTCATTTGTACAAATCTATATACGCTTTATTTTCACATGTGGAAAAGGCTTATACAGCCAATCAGAATGGCGTACAGCTATTTCACATGTGAAAGTATAACCAATCAACGATAGCGTAAAGGCGTTTCCATGCCAATCACTTGTGCATCTCGTGCATCTCGTGCAAATCGTACTTTGTTATTGAATTAAATTAAATTTGCATTTAGTTCCATTGTTAGTGAGTTTTTGTTTCTAATTTGCCTTCAGAAAACTATTTTAATGAAAATTCTCGTCTTATGTGTAATAACTCGTTGTTTGTGTCAAAAACCCTCACTCGCTCGTTCCTCGCTTGTTCGGGTTTTTGACACAAACAACTCGTGAATAAAACCCCGTAAGCCGCACTTTCTATGACGTAAACTATATGTATGCCATAGCACACATGTACAGAGCACAGTTTGTTGATCATTAAGAT
>NC_090873.1:23994354-23996854 GCF_036669935.1 Montipora foliosa
AAAGGGTAGGACATTTATCAATAAACAATACCCCGGCCTGCCTTCATGCAACTCCAGATTTTATGTGCTGCTGTGACTGTTGTGGTCAAGGTCTACAAATCTAAATTTCCGTCTTTATAGTCACACAAAATTATTGCTGCTTTCATTTTTTTCATTTAAAGATACACATGAAATACTATGTAAACCATATTCAAAGGTAAGCATAACATGATGCTTTACATATTTCATTTTCATTTATCATAATATAAAGATTTAGCCAAGCATAAAATCGGAGCTCCCTGGTTGTTTATAATTACTGCCTTTAGGATTAGTGAAAATAAAAGGTTTTCGAATTGTCCGCGTTTTGGTGTTTCCGGTTACTGCTTAATTTATTAAATCATCCAGTTGCTTTGCTTTCTTCTATTGAAAAACTCATTCATTGCCTAACTAGCGGATTGAACGGTAAATTTCACACGAAAAACCGACACCGCAAGAATCAGGAAGCGATGAGTGCGATATCGGTTTTTTGAGTGAAATTTACTTTGGAATTCACTAGTTTGGCATTGAACTTTTCTTGAATCACGTGAATTTTAAAAGAAAACAAGCACACCCTCAGCGGGCGAATAGGAAAGGAAAAAAGCACTTCAGAGTCAACTGTCAATAGCCAGTGAAAAGGAATCAAGCTAAAATTAGAAACTGTCATCACGGTCATGAAATCTTCTTTTGGGCACTAAACCGTTTGTTATTTTTACGGATGCTATTTTAAAAAGTTATTTCATCGGTTTTTCCTTTGTTTAGGAATGAAACTTAAACTTTTATTGTCAACTGGAATTAAACAACAATTATCTGTACTCTTTTGGAAATAAAGAAACTGTTGATTTGTTTGTTTGTTTTGCTCTAAAATGCGAGCAAACAAGTGCTCCTATTTTTCGATCTGCCTCGACAGTTGTGGCATTACGTTATAAACACGTAATTCTTGAGTTCTCGTAAAATTAGGGAGAAATATCACTAGCTTGTGTTTTCAGAAGATTTTCTAAATTACCTAAACTAAGGTAATTTGTTGGAACGGATCTCGTTTGACGTTTCTTTTCTTGATTGCATTGCCGTATTCTGCCGATTCTTGTTCCAAGCCAAGCTGGCGTGTTTCAATGAAATACATCAAAATGTAAATTATCGCTTTTTCAGAGATAAAGTGGAATAAAGTACATCAGTAAAACTCTTTTTCGACCTTGAACTGACAAAGTTTCATGACCGTGATGACAGTTTCTAATTTTAGCGTGATTCCTATTCACTGGCTATTGACAGTTGACTCTGAAATGCTTTTTTCCTTTTCCATTCGCCCGCTGAGGGTTTGCTTGTTTTCTTTTAACTCATGCGATTCAAGAAAAGTTCAATGCCAAACTAGTGAATTCCAATGTAAATTTCACTCAAAAAACCTATATCGCACTTATCGCTTCGTGATTCTTGCGGTGTCGGTTTTTCGTGTGAAATTTACCGTACGATCCGCTAGTTAGGCAATGAGTTTTTCAATAGAAGAAAGCAAAGCAACTGAATGATTTAATAAATTAAGCAGTAACCGGAAACACCAAAACGCGGACAATTCGAAAACCTTTTATTTTCACTAATCCTAAAGGTAGTAATTATAAACAACCAGGGAGCTCCGATTTTATGCTTGGCTAAATCTTTATCACCCTGCCAGCAGAGCCTCCTTTTGTCTTTTTCTTGAGGAGGAGAAAAGTAGGCTCTGCCCGAATCGCGTCAACTCTTTGAAGCCGCCGCAGCCCGAACTTCTGGACTAGTCAATCTTGTTTTCTCTCGTCAAACCGGTTTTTCCGGTGCGAGCGTCCGTTTAGTGACAAAACCGATGGTTATAATTGAGCCCGCTGTACCATGAAAAACCAAGATGGCGGCGAGATCTGGCATATTAGGCTTGGGTTCGAGACTGTATCCTGGCAACATGCAGCGCATATTCAATAAAGATCTTACTCGATTCAAGCTGAGCCTTTCTCGAGAACGCCAAAATCGAGCAAGCAAAAGAAAGGCTCTGCTAGCAGGGTGAATCTTTATATTATGATAAATGAAAATGAAATATGTAAAGCATCATGTTATGCTTACCTTTATATATGGTTCACATAGTATTTCATGTGTATCTTTAAATGAAAAAAATGAAAGCAGCAATAATTTTGTGTGACTATGAAGACGGAAATTTAGATTTGTAGACCTTGACCACAACAGTCACAGCAGCACATAAAATCTGGAGTTGCATGAAGGCAGGCCGGGGTATTGTTTATTGATAAATGTCCTACCCTTTCCAATCCTGAAGTTCTTGTGTTTTTCTCTCGTGATTTTCTCATAAGCATTTATTGCTGTAACCATGTTCTGTAACATCATTAGAAAATTTGAAATTATTTTTATTATTTTAGAGGATAACAGATTGTCTTTATGAGACTAATTGAGCGTTGTGTTGGATTAGAGTAACTGGCTTCCTTACTGATAGAGGCACCAACACGGGAAAAAATTA
>NC_090873.1:24004354-24014354 GCF_036669935.1 Montipora foliosa
TGCATACACTTTTCTCAACAGCAACGGTGAATTAGTTCTTTTCTGATGTTAAAGCAAACCATTTTTAAGTTTTATACTTATGGAACTCGACAACTGAGGAATAAAACTCTACAACTATTACTCCCTCGAACATCTGCCTCCCTAATTCTCCGGTTAAACATGAAAAGTTAGTGATGTATTGGTCATGTATTTGTTAATTTAAACACAGGCAAATTATTTCTCAGTTAAGTTTCAGGCTACCGAGATGCAACTTGCCGGAGTTGCCTGGCATACACTTTTCTCAACAGCAACGGTGAATTGGTTCTTTTCTAATGTTAAAGCAAACCATTTTTAAGTTTTATACTTATGGAACTCGATAACTGAGAAATAAAACTCAACAGCTATTTCACCTTCGAACATCTGCTTCCCTAATTATCCGGTTAAACATGAAACATTAGTGATGTACTGGTGTAAATGTTAATTTAAACACAGGCAAATTATATCTTAACTTTCAGACTACTGAGATGCAACTTGTTTTGCCTGGCATACACTTTTCTCAACAGCAACGGTGAATTGGTTCTTTTCTGATGTTAAAGCAAACCATTTTTAAGTTTTATACTTATGGAACTCGATAACTGAGGAATAAAGCTCTACAACTATTACTCCCTCGAACATCTGCCTCCCTAATTCTCCGGTTAAACATGAAATGTTAGTGATGTATTGGTCATGTATTTGTTAATTTAAACACAGGCAAATTATTTCTCAGTTAAGTTTCAGGCTACCGAGATGCAACTTGCGGGAGTTGCCTGGCATACACTTTTCTTAACTGCAACGGTGAATTGGTTCTTTTCTAATGTTAAAGCAAACCATTTTTAAGTTTTATACTTATGGAACTCGATAACTGAGAAATAAAACTCAACAGCTATTTCACCTTCGAACATCTGCTTCCCTAATTATCCGGTTAAACATGAAACATTAGTGATGTACTGGTGTAAATGTTAATTTAAACACAGGCAAATTATATCTTAACTTTCAGACTACTGAGATGCAACTTGTTTTGCATTGCATACACTTTTCTCAACAGCAACGGTGAATTAGTTCTTTTCTGATGTTAAAGCAAACCATTTTTAAGTTTTATACTTATGGAACTCGACAACTGAGGAATAAAACTCTACAACTATTACTCCCTCGAACATCTGCCTCCCTAATTTTCCGGTTAAACATGAAAAGTTAGTGATGTATTGGTCATGTATTTGTTAATTTAAACACAGGCAAATTATTTCTCAGTTAAGTTTCAGGCTACCGAGATGCAACTTGCCGGAGTTGCCTGGCATACACTTTTCTCAACAGCAACGGTGAATTGGTTCTTTTCTAATGTTAAAGCAAACCATTTTTAAGTTTTATACTTATGGAACTCGATAACTGAGAAATAAAACTCAACAGCTATTTCACCTTCGAACATCTGCTTCCCTAATTATCCGGTTAAACATGAAACATTAGTGATGTACTGGTGTAAATGTTAATTTAAACACAGGCAAATTATATCTTAACTTTCAGACTACTGAGATGCAACTTGTTTTGCCTGGCATACACTTTTCTCAACAGCAACGGTGAATTGGTTCTTTTCTGATGTTAAAGCAAACCATTTTTAAGTTTTATACTTATGGAACTCGATAACTGAGGAATAAAGCTCTACAACTATTACTCCCTCGAACATCTGCCTCCCTAATTCTCCGGTTAAACATGAAATGTTAGTGATGTATTGGTCATGTATTTGTTAATTTAAACACAGGCAAATTATTTCTCAGTTAAGTTTTAGGCTACCGAGATGCAACTTGCGGGAGTTGCCTGGCATACACTTTTCTTAACTGCAACGGTGAATTGGTTCTTTTTTAAGGTTAAAGCAAACCATTTTTAAGTTTTATACTTATGGAACTCGATAACTGAGAAATAAAACTCAGCAGCTATTTCACCTTCGAACATCTGCTTCCCTAATTCTCCGGCTAAACGTGAAATATTAGTGATGTACTGGTGTAAATGTTAATTTAAACACAGGCAAATTATATCTTAACTTTCAGGCTACTGAGACGCAACTTGTTTTGCCTAGCATACACTTTTCTCAACAGCAACGGTGAATTGGTTTTTTTCTAATGTTAAAGCAAACCAATTTTAAGTTTTATACTTATGGAACTCGATAACTGAGAAATAAAACTCAACAGCTATTTCACCATCGAAAATCTGCTTCCCTAATTCTCGGGTGAAATGATGATACGTTAGTGATGTATTTATTGGTTTATTTGCTAATTTAAACACAGGCAAATTATTTCTTAGTTAATTTTCAAGCTACCGAAATGCAACTTGTTTTTCCTGGCATACACTTTTCTTTAACAGCAACGCTGAATTAGTTCCTTTTCTGATTTAAAAGCAAACCATTTTCAAGTCAGAGTTAACTGAATAGAGTGTAATGTGAAGTGCTAGATTTCTATCCCATATGAAACACGTGAGCGTTAGCCCTACTGATGAAAATGGGCCCACAAAAGGAAAGAGAAAAACTCTGACCAGGATGGGGCTAACAGTAGGGCTAACGCTCACATGGTTCATATTGTTTAGAAATCTAGCATTTCACATTACACTCTATTCAGTTAACTCTGTTTAAAATATAAGTGCTTTACGGCCAACGTTTGTATAAACGTAACCTTTCCTTGTATTTTTAAGTCAGTTTATACTTATGGAACTCGATAACTGAGGAATAAAACTCAACATCTATTACACCTTCGAACATCTGCCTCCCTAATTCTCCGGTTAAACATGAAATGTTAGTGATGTATTGGTCATGTATTTGTTAATTTAAACACAGGCAAATTATTTCTCAGTTAAGTTTCAGGCTACCGAGATGCAACTTGCCAGAGTTGCCTGGCATACACTTTTCTCAAACAGCAACGGTGAATTCGTTCTTTTCTGATGTTAAAGCAAACCATTTTTAAGTTTTATACTTATGGAACTCAATAACTGAGAAATAAAACTCAACAGCTATTTCACCTTTAAACATCTGCTTCCCTAATTCTCCGGTTAAATCATGAAACGTTAGTGATGTATTTATTGGTGTATTTGCTAATTTAAACACAGGCAAATTATTTCTCAGTTAACATTCAGGCTACTGAGATGCAACTTGTTTTGCCTGGCATACACTTTTCTCAACAGCAACGGTGAATTGGTTCTTTTCTGATGTTAAAGCAAACCATTTTTAAGTTTTATACTTATGGAACTCGATAACTGAGGAATAAAGCTCTACAACTGTTACTCCCTCGAACATCTGCCTCCCTAATTCTCCGGTTAAACATGAAATGTTAGTGATGTATTGGTCATGTATTTGTTAATTTAAACACAGGCAAATTATTTCTCAGTTAAGTTTCAGGCTACCGAGATGCAACTTGCGGGAGTTGCCTCGCATACACTTTTCTTAACTGCAACGGTGAATTGGTTCTTTTTTAAGGTTAAAGCAAACCATTTTTAAGTTTTATACTTATGGAACTCGATAACTGAGAAATAAAACTCAACAGCTATTTCACCTTCGAACATCTGCTTCCCTAATTCTCCGGTTAAACGTGAAATATTAGTGATGTACTGGTGTAAATGTTAATTTAAACACAGGCAAATTATATCTTAACTTTCAGGCTACTGAGACGCAACTTGTTTTGCCTAGCATACACTTTTCTCAACAGCAACGGTGAATTGGTTTTTTTCTAATGTTAAAGCAAACCAATTTTAAGTTTTATACTTATGGAACTCGATAACTGAGAAATAAAACTCAACAGCTATTTCACCATCGAAAATCTGCTTCCCTAATTCTCGGGTGAAATGATGATACGTTAGTGATGTATTTATTGGTTTATTTGCTAATTTAAACACAGGCAAATTATTTCTTAGTTAATTTTCAAGCTACCGAAATGCAACTTGTTTTTCCTGGCATACACTTTTCTTAAACAGCAACGCTGAATTAGTTCCTTTTCTGATTTTAAAGCAAACCATTTTCAAGTCAGAGTTAACTGAATAGAGTGTAATGTGAAGTGCTAGATTTCTATCCCATATGAAACATGTGAGTGTTAGCCCTACTGATGAAAATGGGCCCACAAAAGGAAAGAGAAAAACTCTGACCAGGATGGGGCTAACAGTAGGGCTAACGCTCACATGGTTCATATTGTTTAGAAATCTAGCATTTCTCATTACACTCTATTCAGTTAACTCTGTTTAAAATATAAGTGCTATACGGCCAACGTTTGTATAAACGTAACCTTTCCTTGCATTTTTAAGTCAGTTTATACTTATGGAACTCGATAACTGAGGAATAAAACTCAACATCTATTACACCTTCGAACATCTGCCTCCCTAATTCTCCGGTTAAACATGAAACATTAGTGATGTATTGGTGTAAATGTTAATTTAAACACAGGCAAATTATATCTTAACTTTCAGGCTACTGAGACGCAACTTGTTTTGCCTGGCACAAACTTTTCTCAACAGCAACGGTGAATTAGTTCTTTTCTGATGTTAAAGGAAACCATTTTTAAGTGTTATATTTATGGAACTCGATAACTTAGGAATAAAACTCAACAAGTATTACTCCCTCGAACATCTGCCTCCCTAATTCTCCGGTTAAACATGAAATGTTAGTGATGTATTGGTCATGTATTTGTTAATTTAAACACAGGCAAATTATTTCTCAGTTAAGTTTCAGGCTACCGAGATGCAACTTGCCAGAGTTGCCTGGCATACACTTTTCTCAAACAGCAACGGTGAATTCGTTCTTTTCTGATGTTAAAGCAAACCATTTTTAAATTTTATACTTATGGAACTCAATAACTGAGAAATAAAACTCAACAGCTATTTCACCCTCAAACATCTGCTTCCCTAATTCTCCGGTTAAATCATGAAACGTTAGTGATGTATTTATTGGTGTATTTGCTAATTTAAACACAGGCAAATTATTTCTCAGTTAACATTCAGGCTACCGAGATGCAACTTGTTTTGCCTGGCATACACTTTTCTCAACAGCAACGGTGAATTGGTTCTTTTCTGATGTTAAAGCAAACCATTTTTAAGTTTTATACTTATGGAACTCGATAACTGAGGAATAAAGCTCTACAACTGTTACTCCCTCGAACATCTGCCTCCCTAATTCTCCGGTTAAACATGAAATGTTAGTGATGTATTGGTCATGTATTTGTTAATTTAAACACAGGCAAATTATTTCTCAGTTAAGTTTCAGGCTACCGAGATGCAACTTGCGGGAGTTGCCTGGCATACACTTTTCTTAACTGCAACGGTGAATTGGTTCTTTTTTAAGGTTAAAGCAAACCATTTTTAAGTTTTATACTTATGGAACTCGATAACTGAGAAATAAAACTCAACAGCTATTTCACCTTCGAACATCTGCTTCCCTAATTCTCCGGTTAAACATGAAATATTAGTGATGTACTGGTGTAAATGTTAATTTAAACACAGGCAAATTATATCTTAACTTTCAGGCTACTGAGACGCAACTTGTTTTGCCTAGCATACACTTTTCTCAACAGCAACGGTGAATTGGTTTTTTTCTAATGTTAAAGCAAACCAATTTTAAGTTTTATACTTATGGAACTCGATAACTGAGAAATAAAACTCAACAGCTATTTCACCATCGAAAATCTGCTTCCCTAATTCTCGGGTGAAATGATGATACGTTAGTGATGTATTTATTGGTTTATTTGCTAATTTAAACACAGGCAAATTATTTCTTAGTTAATTTTCAAGCTACCGAAATGCAACTTGTTTTTCCTGGCATACACTTTTCTTAAACAGCAACGCTGAATTAGTTCCCTTTCTGATTTTAAAGCAAACCATTTTCAAGTCAGAGTTAACTGAATAGAGTGTAATGTGAAGTGCTAGATTTCTATCCCATATGAAACATGTGAGCGTTAGCCCTACTGATGGAAATGGGCCCACAAAAGGAAAGAGAAAAACTCTGACCAGGATGGGGCTAACAGTAGGGCTAACGCTCACATGGTTCATATTGTTTAGAAATCTAGCATTTCACATTACACTCTATTCAGTTAACTCTGTTTAAAATATAAGTGCTATACGGCCAACGTTTGTATAAACGTAACCTTTCCTTGCATTTTTAAGTCAGTTTATACTTATGGAACTCGATAACTGAGGAATAAAACTCAACATCTATTACACCTTCGAACATCTGCCTCCCTAATTCTCCGGTTAAACATGAAACATTAGTGATGTATTGGTGTAAATGTTAATTTAAACACAGGCAAATTATATCTTAACTTTCAGGCTACTGAGACGCAACTTGTTTTGCCTGGCATACACTTTTCTCAACAGCAACGGTGAATTAGTTCTTTTCTGATGTTAAAGGAAACCATTTTTAAGTGTTATATTTATGGAACTCGATAACTTAGGAATAAAACTCAACAACTATTACTCCCTCGAACATCTGCCTCCCTAATTCTCCGGTTAAACATGAAATGTTAGTGATGTATTGGTCATGTATTTGTTAATTTAAACACAGGCAAATTATTTCTCAGTTAAGTTTCAGGCTACCGAGATGCAACTTGCCAGAGTTGCCTGGCATACACTTTTCTCAAACAGCAACGGTGAATTCGTTCTTTTCTGATGTTAAAGCAAACCATTTTTAAGTTTTATACTTATGGAACTCAATAACTGAGAAATAAAACTCAACAGCTATTTCACCTTCAAACATCTGCTTCCCTAATTCTCCGGTTAAATCATGAAACGTTAGTGATGTATTTATTGGTGTATTTGCTAATTTAAACACAGGCAAATTATTTCTCAGTTAACATTCAGGCTACCGAGATGCAACTTGTTTTGCCTGGCATACACTTTTCTCAACAGCAACGGTGAATTGGTTCTTTTCTGATGTTAAAGAAAACCATTTTTAAGTTTTATACTTATGGCACTCGATAACTGAGGCATAAAACTCAACAGCTATTACTCCTTCGATCATCTGCTTCCATAATTCTCTGGTTTAACATAAAACGTTAGGGATGTATTCGTGTATTTGTTAATTTAAACACACTCAGGCAAATTATTTCTCAGTTAACTTTCAGGCTACCGAGATGCAACTTGTTTTGCCTGGCATACACTTTTCTCAACAGCAACCGTGAATTAGTTCTTTTCTGATTTTAAAGCAAACCATTTTAATGTCAGTTTACACTTATGGAACTCGATAACTGAGGAACTGGGAAATTTAGAATGCCCAATTGTAGCTGTGTAAAATTTCATTCCGGGCTAATCGATTTCCCAGCATGTCACAGGCAGGCACATACAATATTAATCACATACTTATCGTTTTCCTGCTATCATGATATCCTGATATCATGAAATTGAACCTAACAGCAATTATTTTACCTCAACGTTTGAGCGTGAGCCTGTATACCGAGAAGGCTTCCAGCACCGAATTCCCCGACATCAACATTGTTTACTGCCTCCATAACTCGCTTGAAAACATCTGAATACAGAAATCCATGACATTCAGACGACGACTGCTCATTTAATCCCCCCACAGAGGCCAACCAAAGTTATTCCGTAAGCTTCGTCCACGTTTTTACCAGAATTTCGGACGGCAGGTCTAATCTGCAGGTCGCAGGTCATTGTTTCACCAATACAGAAAGTATCCCAAAAATTCTTAAAAGCTAACCTTAGGCCTAATTAGGCCTAAACAAACGTTTTTAGGCCTAAGGTTAGCTTTTAAGAATGTTTAGGATACTTTCTGTATTGGTGAAACAATGACCTGCAACCTGTGACCTGCGACCCGCGATCTGCAGATTAGAACGTGATCACCATTTTCCCGCAAAAAATTACCGACTTGAAGGCGTCAAATCTCGCTTCAAAAGAGCTGAATAAACTTTCCTTCGACACTTTGGCTAAAATTTCGACCAACCAGTTTATTTGAAAGCCAGGCTGTACCATTTTTCCCCGGGTGAGAGAGTTAATCCATGAATCCTATAGAACGAAAAATGGCTCCGTGTCCCAGCACTAACCGCCACTGTCGATGCGCGCAAACGAACTGAAATAGATTTGTGTTCCCCACAAAATTCAATACAAAAAAAAAATAATAATTACTTTTTTCGCTTAACGTAAGTTCACAGTACAAGCTGATTGATCCTGAATAATGCTTTAACACTTTTCTGAATACAAAACACCTTTTGTGTTATGTTTTTAACCTTTGTTGACGGATATCTACACCGTTAGGAGACGTCCAGCCGAGAATTCCTGAGTCTGCTTAAGCTCCTCAAGTTCTTCCACTCAGCTTTAAGTTTATATCCCTCCGATGCTTGACTTGAATAGGCCGCTTCGGAAAATACCGTAATAGTCTTTGTTTGTCCCTCCAAATTTTGCATCAACATTGTTTTCAGTTTCTCTTGGGACTTACAACGGTCCCAAGAGAAAACAAAAAGAGTGCTTATGCCAAATGTGGGGGAACAAACAAAGAGTATTATGGTATTTTCCGATGTGGCCTATGACTGCGTAGCTACCAGTGTGGACCACAGCTGATTAATATATATTTTCTTTCAAACATCGGACCGAGGTTGGCTTGCATGCGGACGTCTCGGAAGACGTCCGCTCGTCTAAAAATAACTTTCGTGGACATGACATATCCCAAGGGCTGGACCGGGAGCCTCCTTCTCTGTCCCCTCATTTTCTCTTTATCACACCCAACTAGTGATCAGGGGGACGTGGGTTCAAAACCCGCTTACAGTTTTCCCCAGAAGTTGTCGAGTGTTGAGTTTCCTGTAACTTTCTCTGAATTTCTCCTCAACTTGGACTGTGAATCCATTTGTCATCCTCTTGGGGGTGATACGTTGTTAGCTCAAGGGATCTACTTAACTGACTTTTTCCATTAATTACCCTTGTGCGCCTGTGAATCACATGATGATCCAGCGTTATCACATAGAAAACTGGCCTATTAGGGACTCCCACGTAAGTGCCACACACTAAGTGATCAATCAGCCATGTTTCCAGCATGGTTGTCCTGATAGTGTAGTGGTCATCACACCCAACTAGTGATCAGGGGGACGTGGGTTCAAATCCCGCTTACAGTTTTCCCCAGAAGTTGTCCAGTGTTGAGTTTCCTGTAACTTTCGCTCAATTTCTCCTCAACTTGGACTGCGAATCCATTTGTGATCCTCCTGGGGGTGATACGTTGTTGGTTCAAGGGATCTACTTAACTGACTCTTTACATTAATTACCCATGTCCGCCTGTGAATCACATGTTGATCCAGCGTTCTCACATAGAAAACTAGCCCATCAGGGAGGCCCACGTAAATGCCACACACTAAGTGATCAATCAGCCATGTTGCCAGCATGGTTGTCCTGATAGTGTAGTGGTCATCACACCCGACTAGTGATCAGGGGGACGTGGGTTCAAATCCCGCTCAGTTTTCCACAGAAGTTGTCCGGTGTTGATTTTCCTTTAACTCTCTCTCAATTTCTCCTCAACTTAGACTGTCAATCCTTTTGCGATCCTCTTGCATTAAAATACTTGAATCCACGTCTAGGTGTCAAGTAGAACGCGTCTTTCGCTACTCCAGACACCTGGACAGTCAAATATTTCTTGTACAGCTGAACGAAATTTACAGCGTCGATGCGAACTGTTGTTATGCGTAATGCCCAATTCACAGTTTTGCGTAAGAAAGAGCCCCTTGTGAACGATTATGACAGGAACGCATGAAAAGACTTCGAATTCTGGTGCGTAGAAAAATGGTTGACAAGAATCAAAACAACTACAGAAACGGAAAGAAAAATTAAGTCCCTTGACGACGCCATAAATGATTCAAAGTCTTGTTTCTCAAAACCCTGTGTAAATCACACAATTATGTCAATTCCATTGTCTTCGTTTCGATCGCACTAAGGTATGAGCCTCCAAATTATTTAATCCTAGTAGTATGGGCGGTACAAAAGCGGCAGAAAATTCAGTTTAATTTTTACAATATTAAGACACATTGGTGTT
>NC_090873.1:24019354-24026854 GCF_036669935.1 Montipora foliosa
TCAAGTTCTGATTCATTAACATTTAACAATCTCTACTTTTCATACAAAGCTTCGAGAATACTACCTAACATTTGAAGACCTCTTTTCGTATGCTATATATCTTCCTTTAAAATTCTTCCATCGCAGCCAAATAAATACGTTGGTCGACGGAAAAAAAAAAACAAACCATACACTTCCGGTTAAATTTTCCCCACCTCACCCAGGCAAAAGCCTTATTTGTCAAACTCCCCACTCAATGAGCACAGAAAATAGTCAAATAACCAGGGTTTGCCCAGGAAGGGGGAGGGATGATGAAGTTTCGTCGACTTGATCGGCGCATTACAACAGTTCAAACGTTCCAGGCCACGGTTCCTTCCTTATTGTGCCACGCAATTTGATCTAAAAATCACACGTGTGATTTCAAAATTGAACGAGCGCGCAGCACGACTTCGATTTGAAGTCACAAGTATGATTTCAGACCAAATTTGCACGACATGAGGTTCAATTACCACTTTATCACATCCATTTAGAAGTAAAAGAACAATTATTTAATCGCTGAAATACAGGATTTTAGTCAGTACTAATACTTTATTGATCCAGTTTGGAGCAAAAGTTGCAAAATTCCAAAATTCACCACACAATGGCTTATTTGTCTTTCTTTTTCCTTCAATTTGATTGGTTACCTTAAAAAAGCCTTGAAATCTGATTGGTTGTTTTGTTTTGGTGTTCCATTCTCATTGGCTAGGGGAATGGTGCGGTTTAGAGGGAAAAAATCTTACTGCTGAGAGCCAATCAGATTGCAAGGATCACCAGTGATTTCTAAATCGATGTAATCAAACAAGAAAGCATACTGCCCAATTTCACTCTGGTGTAAAATTACATGGGGCAAACTCGTTTCCAACTTACGAATATGATTGAAGCTGAAATCGATATTTAAAATCAAATCTTTTTCTTCAGGTTATCTATGATACAAGCTGAGCCAAAATGCTGGGGTAAACCTAAGGTAATGAAGATAAGCAGTTAACAGGGATGTAGCTAAAAATAAATTCATCGGGTTAAAGGTTCTATTGAGGCGGCCTTTTCGTGCTCTGAGCATCAAAGGGACCTTGTAACAAGATTGTGATACGCACAGCAGTACTTAAGATAATTCCGTATCCATTTCTTTTGTCAACACATCGAATGACTTTTAAATTTTGTACAGAATAATTTGCGATCTTCTCAGTTCCTTCGATCAACGGCTAAAATTCAGCCGGCGATCACCCCTTTCTCTGGCGGCGATTTTCACCGGCAGCTAGCACTTCGCGACATCCTTGGGTTAACAGCCATAGTCTTCTAGCGCTGAAGCATTAATTGGGAGACTGTAAACTGAAATCAACAAATTAACGAAAATCAAATCAAATGAAAACCATTGTTCTTTCTCTATCAATTATCTATCGTTCACCCTACTCTAATCTGCATCCGGTGTCTCTGAAAACGTTTTTTGACGAGTTTGCTTCATACATGGAGAGTATCATTCTAACACCAGAACCGCTTATCATTACGGGTGACTTTAATATCCATTTTAATAAAGTGAACGATTCTGATGCTTGTGAATTTTTGGATTTGCTGGCGTCGCTTGGCCTGAAACAACATGTGATCTGTCCTACCCATGAGGGTGGTCACACCCTGGACTTGGTGATCACCAGGCAATATGATCAGGTTATTAAGTCTGCCCCGTTGATTGATCGGTTTTATCTCTGACCATGCCGCAGTATTGTGTCAACTTCATTCAGTGAAACCCTGTACAGCTACTAACGAAATCAGTTACAGGTAGCTAAAATCTATTGACATGGATGCACTCAGAGCTGATTTAATAGCGTCTTAATTGTGTACCAGCGTTTTCACGGATTTGGATATGATGGTCTCCTACTTCAACTCCACACTGTCGTCGTTACTTGATAAATATACCCCTCTGAGAACTAAGTCTGTTGCTAACAGGAAGCGTGTGCCTTGGTTTAACCACATAATTAAGGATGCTATTAAGGCTCGGCGGAGGGCTGAGAGGAAATGGCGCTATTCAAAATCTGCGCAGGATCTAAGTGTTTTCAAAAAGATAAAAAACCATGCAATATACTTGATGAACCAAGCTCGCTGTGATTATTCCACCAATCATATCCAGCAAAACAGTTCTGATCAGAGAAAACTGTTTAATGTTACAAAGTCCCTGTTATGTGGCACTAAGACTGCATTGTTTCCTCGTGTTGACAATGTTCGGCTTGCCAATGATTTTGGAAACTTCTTTGCACAGAAGATTGAGAATATAAACTCGTCTTTAGCTAATTCATCTACATCATCTGTACCATCTCTACCTGCTCCTGACATTACATGCCTGAAAGAACGGTTTACCGGTTTCAAGACTCTCTCTCAAGAATAAGTGCGCTTGTTGATTAGTAAAGCAGCGGGCAAATCTTGTCAACTAGACCACATTCCCACTCCCATCGTTCTCAAGTTGCTGGATGTTCTATTGCCAGTTATCACTAAACTGATTAACTTCTCTTTTGACACCGGTCGATTCGCTGAGGCCTGGAAAGAGGCGCTTGTGTTACCATCTCTCAAGAAGCCTGGTTTGGACTCTGAGTTCAAAAATTTCCGTCCAGTCAGTAACCTCTCTTATATTTCTAAATTGTCGGAGAGGGCTGGGGTTGAGCAGTTTATGGAGCATCTGACTGCCAACGATTTACATTCTCAGCTTCAATCGGCGTATAAACAGCAACACAGTACCGAGACGGCCTTACTTAAAGTTAAGAATGATATTTTGATGTCTATGGACGAGCAACATGTCACCTTGCTCGTATTATTAGATTTATCCTTGCTTTTCACTATCTACGCACGCAAACTGTTCCAGATCGTTGAAAGCCACCTCCCATAAGTTCACTGCTATGCTGATGATACACAGTTGTATGTATCATTCAGCCCCAGTCGATCTGCGGATGCTGATTTTGCCATCAAGTCCATGACTGGCTGTATCCGTGACATTAGGAGTTGGATGATTTCAGATAATCTTATGCTAAACGATGATAAGACAGAATTTTTAATTATAGGTACTAGGCAGCAGCTGGCCAAGGTTAACATCAGTTGCATTAGGGTTGGGTCTACTGATGTTTGTTCTGTAACAGTAGCTAGAAACCTAGGCTTTTGGTTTGATGAGCAGCTCACTATGTCAACTCATATTAGCAAGTTATGCGGTGTTGCCTTTTACCATCTGCATAATATCAAACGCATTCGCAAGTATTTATCTCGAGAATCGACGGAAATGCTTGTCCATGCATTTATTACATCTCGTGTTGGTTCTCAGTTGTAACAGTCTTTTGTATGGGTTGCCCAACTACCAGCTTAACAAATTGCAGAGAATTTTGAATGCCTCAGCCAGGCTAGTTTGTAATGCCCCTAGGTTTTGCCACATCTCACCCTTTTTCGTGGTCTGCATTGGCTTCCTGTTAAAGCCCGGATACAATTTAAGATACTGCTTATTATATTCAAAGCAATTTACGGCCTTGCTCCTAAATATCTATGCGATTTAATAACATTTAAATTGTCCTTATATAACCTTAGATCTTCAGGTAGTATTTTACTTTCTATGCCAATTGTTCGATCGAAGACGTTAGGTGATAGAGCTTTTATGGTAGCAGCGCCAAGGCTCGGGAACTCTCTTCCAAAAAAACTTCGTGAGATTACTAATGTTAGCAGTTTTAAGGCTCCTATTAAGACTCATCTTTTTAGGACTTAATAGTGGTGAGCAATTTTATATTCAATTCTTACTTGCATGCATATATATATTCTTCTTTTTTTTTAATTTTTTTTAGTTTTTATATGCATTATCTTTTGTTAAATTCTTGTAAAGTAATGCAGTTGTAATGCGCAGCTGATCATTCTCATGTTAAGCTGCGCACAATAAGTTCACAAATTATTATTATTATTATTATTATTATTATTATTATTATGACAGTTTGAAACTTTTGAATGTCAATACCTTAAAGCTACCTGGGGCGTTAATCGTAACCCAGGAGCTCCTTAAAACACCATGTTCAAGTCCTATTTACAAATATCTTTCTAAAAGTATTATCCACTTAAATCTATTAAACTATGTGAAAATATAAAATAAGTGATTGCTAAAATTTAAAAAAAAATGAAAAAAATAATAATAAAAAATAAAAAATGAATAATAATAAAAATAATAAAAAAGAATAAGAATACATTTTTTTTTTTTGACAATAAGATCCTTTGCTGTAATGAAATGAAGTTTATGTGATTACTTTAAAAGTGCGGGCAATATTAAGAGAGCTTGATAGGACCGATTTCTGCATCTTTAGCAGGACTCCTTTAGTTCTCACTCTTGACCCGAGTAAATTCCTCATTCCCTCCTCCATGTCTGTGGACCATCCACCTAGCACGTCAATAGTGATGTTGTATTGTTGCACATCGTACCCAGGGTACTGTCGCTTTATCTCCCATCTTAGGGGGGCATACTTGGCTGTCTTCTCCTCTTCCTTACTTGTTCGGTTATCAATCCATGGGCAGCTCATCTCTAGTGCTATCACCTTCTCCTGTTGCTGGTCGATAAAACGGGCATCGATTCTGTTTGCTCTCACCTCGGTGTGCTCAGCATAGAGCGGGACATCCCAGTAGGCTTGAAACTGGTCGTTTTCATATGCCGGTTTGGGTTTTACTTGGGAGAACCATGGTGGGACTTTGTGAATAAGGTTTGCGTCCTTCAGGATCTCCAAGAACAGGATCTTCAAGGAGTTATTGTGCCTTTCCAAGTACTTGTTCTGAGCCAAGGTGGGACATCCAGCTAGAATATGCTGAACTGTTTCTGCTGATCTACTGCATAGCCTACATGCCACTTCAGTAGCTGGTCGGGCTCGCACCTTGTGACTGTAATATATTCGTGTTGGCAATAGTTGCTCGTAGAGCTCGATCACTCCTGCAACGGTGTTAGACGGACACAACGTCCAGTCCTTAAGCCAAGCAAAGCAGTCTGCTTTACTCAGACTTTCATCCTCCCACCTACTTGTGTGTAGCTTTCCTTGCCATCTCTCTTCCCTCACAGCCTACGTATTCTGCTTTTCTACAGTTTCCTTCAAAGCAACTTTGATCTTCTTGTCTGTGATTGTTACTCCCCCCTGGGTGATGCAGGGTGACGGGTGCTCAAGGTCCAGGCCAAGACCGAGCTCTGGTGCATACTTCATGCTATCCTTTTAAAATGAATAGTGTCCCACCTCACCTGCTCTTTCTTCAAACTTTCTCACAACTGCAATGGTCGGGTCCAGATTCTTGCAGACTTTCAGAGAAGCCTTTATCTTGACGAGTTTGTATTCTTGCTCGACTGATTTCAGCCCGCGCCCCCCTTTTTCGCTCGGGAGGTACAGTAATGCTGTCGAGCCTAGAGGGTGTTTGCCGCCGCACTCAACGAGGATTTTTTGAACTTCTCTGTCAATTTGCCTAAGCTCTGCTATTGGCCAGTTCTGGGTCCAAATTAGATACCCCAGTATGGGAAGGGCAAATTGGTTCGATGCAGCTACGTGGTTGTGATCTGACAGTAGACTTGACCAGATGACTGACATGCGTTGTAGATGTTCTTTGGCTGCAACATTCAAAGCTAACTTGTCATCTTGTTTTAGGTTCTCTAATGTTCCCAGGAACTTGTAATAAGTTTTTTCCTTTAGATTTGTCAGTACTGCTCCGTCATCCAACTGCACTCCGGTTTCATCCTTCACCTGTACGCCTCTCCTTACATGGACGGTCGCGCATTTCTTTGGGTTCCATTCTAAGCCTATATCTTGCATCGCACTCTTAGTTGACTTCAGCACCTTGCTGAGTTTGATCTCTGACGCTGCAAACGCCTTAAGGTCGTCGACATACAGCAAATCCGTGATCTTTATGCTTAAGGGTTTGGACAACTTGTACCCCTCCGAAGCTCGTAGTTTCCAAGCCACATGATTCATACACAGGGTGAACAACCTGGGGCACAATGCATCTCCCTAAGGGAGGCCGCGTCTGAATTGTATCACTTCAGACTTCTCTATCCCCTGCTTCGTCTTTGCGACGACTTTCGTGTTCCAGCTGTTGCACAGGCTCTCGATAGTGCGGCACAACCAGGTTGGAAATCTGTGTAGAATCATCATCTCAGCAAGCCATTCATGGTCAACTGAGTCAAAAGCTTTCTTGACATCAATCCAGGCCATGCTCAAGTTACGTTTCCCTTTGTGACATTCTTGTGTGACCATTCTATCAATGAGCAGGTTATCAACAGTGCCACTGCATCCTGATTTGGCGCCTCTCTGTTCTCCCTCCATTAGGCCATATTCATTTAGGTGACAATCCATTGGTCCTAATAAGCATGATGTAAACCACTTATACATAGTGTTCAAGCAGGTAATTGGTCTTTGGTTGCTACTTGAGAATTCTCCTGGCTTAGGGATCAACGTCGTTTTTCCCTCGGCAAACCACATGGGGTATTCAAAAGGACTCTGGCCGATGGATTGGAACGATTTGGTCACACCCTCATGCAGCGCATGTGCTTTCTTCCACCAATAGTTGGCGATTCTATCTGGCCCAGGAGCGCTCCAATTTCTTTTCTTCATGATAGTTTTCACTACTTCAGTTGATTCAAGGACCAAATTCTCGTTTGATGGTGGTGGGACATATTTATTAATTGCCTCTCCTACATCCTCAAGCCAGGTAGCATTTCTATTTCCTGTTCCTCCTTCACTCCACACTTGCCTCTAAAATGAGCTTGCTTCTTCGATGTCTTCAAACTGATTGGCATCTGTTTCATTACTGATAGTGCTCTGGCGAGGTTTGTACTTAGGCCTGTTTAGATCCCTATCCTCCGCTATCATTTCTCCGAACTTTGCGTATACACGCCCTGGGTCAGTCTGGAACTGGTTGTTGAGTTCTCTGGATTGCTGTTGCTTTTTTTTCCGCGAATACTCTCTCTTTAATCTTCTCACAGTCGACTTTTTCTTTTCCATGTAATTCACTAGTTGCGCGACGGACAAGACTTTGCATTCTTCCAGCAGTACGGCTCTATTTGTCCCTTCTTTTTTCGTGATCTTTTTATTCGCTTTTAATCTTTCTACTTCAGCTGCCGCTATAGAGATCTTTTTCCGCATTTCAGATACCTTTCTTTCGTATTTAGCTTTCATTTTGTTTTGATAGTTGTCTTGTGTCGTTTGTGATGTTGAGCTTTTTTGTTTTTTCCATCCTTTATGCAGAAGGAACGCTACAGTGACTGCGTAAAGCGCACAATTTGCGATCCATAGATAAACAAAGGGGTCGTTAGTTTGGAAACTCGTGGTTTTTGTCAGTTCGGTGATGGCTTTACTGATGTATTTCTCTTTGACTTGGTCTTTCTTTTGTTCTGGTGTCAATGTCCCGATTCATGAGTTCCCCGGGCTCTGAACTAATTGAGTCAAATATCTTGATAGCCGAGTCCAACAAAAGCTTTGTTTCTTGACACAGCGATTCCTGTGGAACAGA
>NC_090873.1:24029354-24056854 GCF_036669935.1 Montipora foliosa
AAAAATTAAAAAAGCTATATACAATGGTTTGTATATAGCTTTTTAAATTTTTAACTTTTAAACTATCCTGAAGAAGGCCGAAGGCCGAAACGTCGATTAAACGCTGGAACTGTCAAGAGTTTGTCTCTTCGTCGTTTTATTATACCTATCTATATATATATATATATATATATATATATATATATATAATATTGATAAATTAGACAAATGAATATCAAATTAAGTAGTGCTACGCAATATTAAAAGTAAATCCGTGACTGTATAAAATTCTTAAAAGCGTCTGGAAATAGGTAAGTCTTTAAATGAATCCACCGATGTTATTTCACTCAATCTATCAGGTAAAACATTCCAAGGTTTGGAGGTGGCTGCACAGAATGCTTGATCCCCCAAAGTTTTCTTGGTACGTAGTCTTGGATGTTGTAGTAAAAGCTCGTTTTTAGATCTGAGCAAGTAGTTAGATTTAGATTTAATAGAATAAGTCCGCTAATATATGTTGGTGCCATATCATTGATCGCCTTATAAGAAATAAGAAATAACTAAATCCTTAAATATTATTCCGAAAGTGCTCTTGAAGCTAGTGTAGTAGGAAAAATATTGGTGAAATATGATCAAAGCGTGAAGTATTACAAATAAGGCGCGCGGCAGTATTTTGAACACGTTGTAACTTTGATAGTTGAACTTGTGGCAAACCATAAAACCAACTGTTACAATAATATATTCTACTCGAGACCAATGCATGTACTAATAATTTCGTAGATTCAATTGATAAAAATTTCCTTATACGCCTAATATTATGTGAATAAAAATAAGAAGCACTACATATTTTATTGATGTTTGTAACCATACTGAGCTGCTGTTTAATCCAACAGCCCAAGTTCTTGGCTACTTGATGGGGGGCAACCAAATGATCACCTACAGCAAGGGGTACATCAGACAGTTTATCCAACTGCTGTCTAGTGCCGATGAGTAGATATTCAGTCTTATCGTCATTAAGCTTGAGAGGGTCCAACAACATCCACTGACGAAGATCCTCTATGCACCGTCGTTAGCGTTGTACAATGGGAACCAAGTATCCCATAAATAGAACGGTAGGAGCGGTTTCAGCTTAAGAAATAGAAAATGAAAGGTTTACATTTGTAAGCTCGTGTTGTCGTTCAAAACCTCAAATTTGGTGATTTCAGGTCGTCGTTGGGAAGAGTAGTATCGCAAATATACGTGATAAAATGAGTGCCATGTGCCGCATGATTATTTTTCTTCTTTTAAACACTGATATTGTTGTTTTGTGTCGTTCTTATTGACGACGGCGTCGTAGATCTTAAATTCCTTATTATAAATAGTGTTTTTCAATAAGAACTGTCACCCAAGAACCATAAGGGTTGCACCACTGCCTTGGTCGGGATAACTCGTTCCCTGGTTTTCATGCACCTTCTGACTTTGAAGGACGGTGCCTACTATTGTTATTGCGCGTACGTCCTGCGCATCTCCAGATACTCGGATACATTGCTTTGTATTTTAAAGCGTTTTGCTAATATTGTTGATTAATTATCTCTGAAAAATGCGTGGTTACCTCCAATTTTCTTTTTGGATTTTAATAACACTTGTTGAGATCTGCTTTTCCCGCATATTCATAAAACCGCGCAAAAATACCTTTGAATTAGGAGGCACTGTCCTTAAGAGTTTTCGTTTCCGGCTCTGGTGTATCGCTCTTTATAATAGAGCTGATGTATAAATGTTTTTGTACCTATTTCAAAGCTAAAGAAATTTTACAGTGACTTGGCCGGCCAACACGCCCATATATCACCATACATCATCTAGCGCGAGTGTCCTGTTAAGTAGTGCTTGCATTTTTAATGTTACGTTCTAATTTACTACGTTCAAGCGAACGTAAATCATTTTCATCTTATAGATCCATAAAGCAAACTGAACCACAGGTGTGAGAGGATCGCAAGCAAACCCAAACACAACTTTTAATGGACATATACAAGAAGTACTCAATTTCAACAAGCGGAACTTAACATTACAAACCTAGGCTACGCGACACACTTAAACTAGAGTCGGCCTCTTTAACATACATATCTTTTGCCACATCAGTTTTCCATCGGCCGCGCAATTTCAATAATCTCTCGGAAACAACTTTGGAATCGTCGTTTTTCACGACATAAGTAATCAAACCTGATTGTAAACTATGCAGACCATAGACCTTTGGATCGCATCCCAGGAGGCCGAGAGCTTCCTTAAACACTTCCCAGCATGTCGAATACGAAAGTCTCGAAGAACGCATCAGATATTGGTCTTGCTTAAAGGACTGAACAGCGGAAGATCGCTCTTTGAAGTCAACTTTGCTTCGCGCATATATCTATGCAAAATAGAAACTGGACAACATTTGGAAAGGGTTTTTGCAATGTACACAATTTTTTTTTTTTTTTAAACGTCCGTCTTACTATGGGGAACAAAATTTTTTGGTGATCTTCGAGAAAAACTATGTGCTTACATAAGATATTACTAATCTCACTAAAGCGGAAGAAACCCGCAAAACCTAAGGTACAAAACGCAGCAATTCTCAAATCCTTCAATGAAGGTCCTTCAGAGGCAAATTTTTAAATTAATTTCTTGATGAGCTCCGTGCTGAGCGGCTCCTTCTTCAAGATGGGGTTGCTTTTTCTCCTCTTTGCCGACTCGATAACATTCTTGGCACACGCGTCATCAAGCGGATTTGGGCCGTTAATAGGAACAAACAAGTGGAACCATTTCAGGGCGCCATGCACCATGACCAGAACCGAGTATGACTTGTATTGGTGAGCGAAGAGCTGGACTAAATAAAGAGTCACTACAGTAGGGCAAAAGGGATAACTGTCAGCAGCAGAGGTCTGCCTGCACCAGCTGCACCAGGCAAGAAATCTCCTTATCTCAACAAGATACTTCTTGGCGGTTGAATCAGCTCTGGATTTTAATATCATCTCGACAAAAGTACACCTATCGAAGATGACCTGAGCGGGAGCCAACTTCCAAGGTATGGCATCTCCATAAGTTCAAGCTTTATCCCTCAATTGAAAACGAGCCAGTCTCAATATCATTGTGAGGGCACCATATCCTCGAATTACTTCCTCTCTCAACTTTCCTTGTTTACCCACGACCTGCTTTCATACCTGGTTTATCTGTTCTATTTTACGTACTTTCCTTCCTCTTTTTTTTTTCCCTCATATACATACACCAGCCTTCACATCATGTGTAGCTTAGCCTACTTCACCTTCGAAATATCTAATTTCTCTTTTCCTCTTGAACGAAAATCAAACCTGATGCCTGCAACTTGCCCACGGAAACATTTCGATCCCAAAAGGGAATTTGTACCTGCTGTGCACGAGAGCACGATAACCATCTTCCAGAACGTAACGTTGCACAGCAGCAGCATAGGTACAGGCGATTAAAGGCCAAAAACGAGACGATGGCCAAAACAGGATCACCAGTGTTGCCAAAGCCCTTTGAACTTCTAGGTAATGTAGGACTCTAGCGATAAGAACTACTGGCGGAACCACAAGGCAGTTCTCTGATTCCATGCTCTTAACGAAAAAATCACCTCCGGCACTTCTAGGATTCCAGAATCTCGACAAGAACTTTTCCATTTTGGCGATGTAAAAAGTGGCCATACAATCTACCGAATGGGGTCCCCAGGCTGCTTCTAAAGTGGCAAAGAAGCTCTCAGTTATTTGCCAGTCGTCAACGTCGATAAGGCGACGAATAAAGTCCGCCTTCTCGTTCTCAGGTCTGGGTATCCATTGAATCTCCAGCTTAATCTTGCTCCTTAGGCAGGCTCCGAGTATTTTAATCGTCAATTTATGAAGATCGAGCTTCATACTACCAACATCAACAATTTTCGGCGCTGCTTGACTATCCGTGTACCATTTTATATGAGAGCTTTCTAACACAGAATTAAAGAGTCAATTGCAAAATCTATGACAGCGAGTTCCCCCCAAGTCGAACTTTTGGAGTCCTTGCTGGAATCCCAAAGCTTATGACAAACGTGTTGGGAGTCAAGAGATATAACTGCACCACAACCAGTTGCACTGGCATCAGAAAAGCCAAACAAGTGAGGCTTTCTGTCCAAAAAACAAAACCTGGGCTTAACAAAATCAATATTTTCCTTCCAGAAAATAATATTATCCTTCGTGTATTGATCCACTTCTAAAAAGGCATCCCATTAAGGTGCGCACGCGGAAGACATAATACGACTTACATTCCCCACCACGGGACCAGTAGAAATTATCTGCCCAGTAAACGAAGCTAGCAGAAATCACAAACTCGCGATCTATATTATGGAGCAAACTGTTGATACTATTTTCGCAACTCTTCTCTCACTGATTCCAATAGCACAACTATCACTATGCCATATAATACCTAACCAGAGAATACTTTGGCAAGGCTCCCAAACAGACGTATCATCGTTAGACACAAAACATGCACTAAGCAAGTCATCTTTAACCGTTCTGCTGAGGGAAGCGCATGCGTCACGCTTACTGGCTATACCCCAGCCATCATCCACGAAAAGAGCAATGCATGCCCCGTTTAACCTTTAGTGCTTGTCAAGTGGTTTCTGAACTTTAGTGGAAATATGTGGCGTGGAGGAAAGCCCAAAGGGCAAGACCGTAAATCGGTAGAATTGCGGTCTCTTAGAAACGGGGTCAACCCACAAAAAGCCAAGGTAACATTCAATTTGGTGATCGGTTGCAACCTCTATATGATGATAACCGCTCTTAAGATCGAATGTGAGCATGTAAGCCCCCAACTCAAAATATGAAATGGCCACTTTCCAATCCTCGTATTTTATACGTTTCTTCTGCAAATGCCTGTTCACGTATCTCAAGTCCAAAATTAGCCTCTTGTTACCGTTGACCTGCAGAGGTACAGAAAGGGGGTTGACGACATATGAGGGTACGGCACACCGACTAACGCGGCCAGAATGAAAAAGCACTTTTAACGCACTCTCAACAAATTCTTCATGCTCCAGCACTGATCTGTTGTTCTTAAAAGCTGCGGGTTCCGGAAAAGCAAAGAAATGTAACATATATCCCTCTTCTATGACGCTAAAAATGAAAGGAGATGCACCGATGCCTCTCCAGAAGTGCAAATTCTTACGCAAATTTCCTTTAACCTGTTCCTCAAACTTACTACTATCGTCAAATTCGTAGGCGTCATTATCCTGCAGTACCTGAACTAAGTCCTCGTAACCTTCAGAAGAGGACTCACTGTCTGGGATTTGATCCGGTGTGGCATTTCTAGGTAAACGCCGGCACGTTGGCCATACTGGCATTATTGGATCTGCCACCACCTTGGCTGAGCCATGCATAACGGCATTGATTGAGGTTAGACTCTCTGCGGCCTGAAATGGAGACAAAGCAGTATCAGAAAATTAAGGACAAATAAATCGGGTGGGCGGGCGAGTCGCACGCATACGAGGAGCAACTGACACTGTTCTCCATAGTAAATCGCTACAAGAAAAGAGCAAAGTGCTGGGTCGCTAGCGTTAATGGAAAGTGGCGCGAACAACCAACCTTAAAAACCCTTGCATGAACAATAGAAACTCCAACGTGCAAATAGGCGCTAATGACCTTGCAATACAGTTTCCCAAGGGAACACAGTGCGCAAAAAAGATATCAACCATATGAAAATATATTTTTACACATGGATTGCAGGTATGGCAGCCCCTTGTCCCATTAATCCATTCTCTAGATATCTCAATTAACGATTATCATTCCTTCCTAATTTATCTATTCTCTGCTTGCACAAATCCCACAATAAATTTCTCTTATCCCCAAAAATGTGCGTATGAATTGTTTTCGATTTCTCATTTAATTAAACATCTTCATGTCCCAGGAGAAATTTCAAATGATACTTTAAGTTATTCCATATTCTACTTGTACGCGGTAGGTCACCGGGCCTAACTTTGATATGATGACACCCTTGGTCCATGGATCGCGACTCTTCCTATAATCTCGGGTGAGGACAGGATCTCCAAGGCTCAGCTGTCTCTTTGGTGCTCTTGGCTGAAAACTAGATGGTTTAGCGACTTTCTTTCTCAGGTCTGGACGAAGCAGATCTAATCTGGTGCGTAGTATGCGATTCATTAGCAATTCTGCTGATGTACATCCGGTAGTGGTGTGCGGAGTGGTGCGATAACTTAGCATGAATGACGTTATCTTCTGAGTTTGGGTCCATGGACCACCACTCGTGTTCCTCTCAACAAGCATCCTTCCTCCACAGTGAGCTCATTTCTTTTGAGGTAATAACTTTTCAGGTTATCTGGAACCTCGACCTTACCCGGCCATCCATTTAGAGTGAAATGTGCCACTCCTGACAATGTTGGATCACGTGAGGTTTCTTCACAAAGAAGTCTGGCATCCACAGGTATTCTAGCTACTTGAAGCCTGTTCACTTCCTTAGCCTCTTCTTCACCGGGTGAGTCTTCTGTGGAGGTCCCACACTGCAGTATGGAAAATGCGTCTGCGTCTGCATTTGCATTTTGTTTGGAGGACCGGTACTTGATATCATATTGGTATGCTAACAGCTGGATAGCCCATCTTTGTAAGCGCGATGCCGCTATGGGAGGTATCCCTTTCTTTGGATCAAACAGCAACGTCAAGGGCTGGTGGTCTGTCAACAACGTGAAACGACGACCATACAGGAACTGTTGGAACTTGCGAATAGCGAAAATAATGGCCAATGCTTCCTCCTCTATCACCGAGTAGTTTTTCTCTGCAGGGGTCAATGCCCGCGAGGCGTAAGTGACTGGACGCTCCACTCCATCGTCGGTGATATGGGATATGACTGCTCCCATCCCGTGTGTTGATGCATCAGTTGCTACCTGCACTTCCAACTTAGGATTGTAGTGGACTAACACACGTGATGAAGTCAGAGTGTCCTTTAGATCCTGAAACGATTTGGCGCACTCTTGACTCCAACACCATGGTGTTTCCTTGGCCAGTAGCTTGTTGAGCGGGCTTGCCAGGGTAGACATGTTTGGGATAAACTTCCGGTAGTAACTGACCAAACCCAGAAATGATTGTAATTCAGTTTTATTTTGGGGCTCTTGCACTTCCCTTATAGCTTTAACCTTGGCTTTCTATGGATGTATTCCATGGCGGTCTACTATAAAGGCAAAATACTCAATTTTGGGTCGCATGATTGCACACTTTGACTTGTTGAGCTTTACGCCACACCTTCCCAGCTTTTCAAGTGTTTTTTGGAGGTTCATGACATGCTGAGCACCATCTTCACCAGTGACAGAGAGATCGTCCAGTATACCTCCTGTCTGACTAAGGCCATTTAGCAGCTTGTCCATGATCTGTTGAAAAATTTCAGATGCCTCTGCTATGCCAAATGGAAGCCTGGTATACCGGTACAGTCTCAAATGAGTTGTTATGGTAACATAAGGCTGTGATTCGTCATCTAGAACCACCTGTTGGTATGCATTGCTTAGGTCTAACCTGGTAAACTTGTCATCCCCATTGAGCTTGGTAAACAGTTCTTCCGATGTGGGGATTGGGTACTCTGGAACATCTAGGTATTGGTTTAAAGTTAACTTAAGGTCTCCACAAATTCTGACTGTTCCATCTGGTTTGAGCACCGCCACAATGGGTGTTGCCCAGTCAGAACTATGAACTCTCTTCAACACACCTTCTTTCTCCAGACGACCCAGCTCAGCAGCCACTTTATCTCTGAGTGCAAAGAATACAGAGCGTGGTTTAAAATACTAGGGGTGTTGCATTTTCTTTAACCACGAGTTTAGCCGTAACCCCACTAATGGTTCCTAATTCACCATCAAATAGGCCGGGGTACTGTTGCACCAGGTTTTCTAACTTCGGTTTGGGAGAGTTAGTTTGGTACACTTGGCTAATTTCTTTCCAATTCAACTTGAGTGTGGACAGCCAGTCCCGTTCCCTTAAGGCAACTCCACCCCCTTTTGTGATAATTACAAGCAAATCAGCTTCTTGAGCATTGAATCGGACATGGACAGTGGATTCGCCCACTACAGGTACGTCATGACCCAAATAACTTTTCAAAGTCACCTCCGACTCTTTTAAAGGCACAGAACCGAACTGATCTCTTCACATAGTTTCAGATATCACAGTCACAGATGTTCCTGTGTGCAATTCTAATTTGCATGGAATGTTATTAATATTCAGTGATACCAAGATTGCATCGGCTTTTCTCCTTGAAGAGTGCGATACAGTAAACATAGGCCAATCACTACGGGAATTCTTTCCCTCATCTGAAGAAACTTCACTATCAGAACCAACTTCCTCTTGAGTGTCAACAAATTTGATCTTAGAATTTCTCCTCTTTTTCTTAAATTTAGCATCTTTGCTCATCTTCTTCGATTTAGACTTATTTTGAATTGCAGACTTTGTCTCATCTCTTAAATTACTTGGTGTTAAAATCAGAGGCGATCTTAAATGGAATGACCATATAGACTATATTTATTGTAAGGCCGCCAAACGTTTATATACCTTAAGAGTGCTTAAAAGAGCTGGCGTAGCGAATAACAACATTGTACATATTTATTAGTGTTCAGTCAGATCTATTTTAGAATATTCTGTGGCTGCTTTGCAAGACATCCGTGACTATTTGTCATCGAAATTGGACTCTATACAAAGGAGAGCCCTTAAGGTAGTTTTAACCGGGTGTTATTTATAAGGAGGCCCTGGCCATATCTGGCCTCCCAAGCCTAGAAGTCAGGCGAGAAACATTAAGTAGGAAGTTCATTGCGACATGGAAATTCCGCCCTCAGGCTAATGTTTATAATGTTCCTTGTGATCTTAGATCTGGGCGCGAAAAGTCCGTTCGCCAGGAGGCAAGAACTAAGAGAGCTTATGACTTTATTACTTCTAGATTTCTAGATTAATTGTTATGTAGAATATACATTACTATACTTTAATTCAGTTTGTACTTAGTTTTAACTGCAAAAAGTAGATTAAACGATATATATGTATATATCGTGGGGGGAGGGGGGGGGGCCGCTGGTGGGTTTTGGAGGAGTGTAATTTGAAAATTGCATGACCCCTCCCCTCCCCCAATGTCCGTTTTTTTCCCATATACATTGCTTTTTTTTTTTTGGGAGGAGAGGGGGGGGGGGGGTGGGGCAAAAAGATGTGTATTATGGGATTTTTGCAAGTAGAGAATTCTCGTTAATTTAGAAAACTGAAAGCTCGATGTGGATTACGGGAAATGGTCCTATATGTTTTTTTAAAGACCACTGACTTGTAGGGACTTAAGACTAGAACCTGGAAATGTTAATATTAATCTGTCACCTGACCACCGCACCGCTAACTGCTAAGGGAGAATATTTGATAAAGCTGTATTATCCTTCGGTAACAAATAACATTAAATACTGTAAAAGGTCGGTTACCAAACCTCACGACAAAGCTAAACACTTTACATTCAGGGCTTAGACCTAGTCATTCTTCAGCAGCGATATTTTATGGGACACCGAAATAAATCTCTTTTTTTTAGAGCGTGATGTCATAACCTTCAGAGATGAGGCGAGGCATTACAAACAAATTCCGATTGTCTGTAGCCTTTGTTTTTACCAAGGCAACGTGAGGAGTCGAAAAATCTAGAACAAATTGTTAACCTTTTCTATCGGAACCCTCTTTCCCAACGAAATCAATGAAACCCTCTCCTTCATTTCATTTCATTATTTTGAGCTGTCACCTTACTATGCTAAAAGAAATAGGTCTAGTTCCCCTAATAAAGAAGAAATCGCTATTCGTCTTGAAAAATTGGCTAGCTCAGGAAACCTCAGCTATCTAATCTTCAACATCCGCAGTGTCTCGGAAGACCGACATTAACGTCACAGAGTGTCCCGTAAATGCTGCTCCTCGACAACTTGCAAAGACGTGTGTTCAGGGTAGACGTCGAATGTTAGTCGAACTTAATTCGCCGAACCTATTAAGTTTGAAATATGCGCATGAATGGTGCGAAGTTTGCCGCAATTAAGTTCGACTCAAATTAATTGGTTCCACTCCAGCGTAAGTTCGACTTGCCAAGTCGAATAATGCGACAGTGCTTCGGCGTTTCAGCAAATGCCGTTCTAAACAAGCGCTAAGCTCAATTCATAAATCATGCAAATTACAAAATCGGATTCAAATGTAGTGAACTGCACTAACGTCACAAAAATACCAACTCCCTCATCTGTTAAACGCTATTTTCTTTCTCCTTACGAGCATGCGCTATACAAAGACAATTTCGCGACCGAAAATGGCGAGCTCTCGATAGTCATTGCTGACTTCGCACAGCGTGATGGCAATGACCACCGCCCGCTGCTCCATTGTATGGTGGATCAATATGTGTCGTCTCTGATACATTGTTCTCAGAGCGGTATTTAATTATGCGAGTATTCTCTTTCTATTTTTTTTCAATTAATTATCAAAGAAATGCCCAGCGAGTACTATATCTCGGCATTTCGCTAGCAAGTGCTAGCAGTAACTAGCCAGGCATCGAGCAAATAGAAAACGAGCACGTGCTTATTTCCGTGTTCTAATGAGATGCTACTTGTGAAATAGGATCGATGCAGGCTCGACGTCTGCTATCACGCTTAAATGAAGGCCACTCTTCGTGAAACTTATCTTTAATAAATTCGTTGCGACTAAGATTCGTGCCCTCGGCCTAAGACTTAAACGGATACTTCATGTTATATATCAAAATTGGGCGTGAGATTGAAGTTAATCTCGCAATTACTGGGACAATTTCAGAAGTTATCTCATATTGACTGGGAAAAATTCAGGGGGGTTCAAGGAAAAAATCCCATTGAGGCCGCCTGACTTTTTCAAGTGTCTATATGAGACAATTGCTTGATTTATCTTGGTAAGTGCCAGGATCGTCTTAATCTTTCGTCTCTAACCCGCACTTCAAATACACATTTCTTTGCTTCAAAATTGTTCGTACATCTAATAACATGAATTTCTGGAAATAGGTGGGCTATGGGTCAGAGTCCTGGACTACCACTATGCGCGTTAAGATATTTCATTATTCTCTTCACCACTGGTTACTAGCTTACCGTGTAAATCTTATGACTTTATTTCTTTACAATGATAGAGCCTGCTTATTTTTTTCAAGAGCCAATTATATACCCCATCTTAGTAAATTTTGGGTAAATGTAACTTTAGGGACCCCAACTTAGTCACTTTCTGTTTATGCATAAACCTAACATAAAGTATGTTGTAAATACTCTTTTTCTTTGGCCATCTCAGTTTGGTCAGAAATATCACACAAACAGCGGTGGCAAACCTATAGATTTATCAGAGTGGTACGAGTCCTTTGAGACCACAGTAAGAGATGTGGCAGAGGAAGTCCTTGGCAAGCAGGAAGCATATGGCTTGCCCAGCTGGGTGTCTGAAGAAACCACCAAACTCAAAATACAAAGAAGTCTCCTCAGGCCAGAGCAAGGTGGAGAAACCTTAACACCAGACTGAATGACTCCTGCAAAGTAGACAAGACTGCTGTACTTAACAAACAAATAGAAGATTTGCGTTTAGCTGACGAGAAAGGTCATTATACAACCTCTTGGAATATAATTCATTCATTGTCTGGGAGGAACATCAAAAACCAACGTCAACGTGAAACTGAGGAATGGTGACCCAGCCAAGAATGAAGGAACTCTTCTTGTGGAGTGGATAGACTACTTGGCAGGCAGGAAGCATATGGCTTGCCCAGCTGGACTAACTGCTGCTGAGGTCTTCAGATGGTGACTCTGGAGTTCTGACGTGCCCACGTAAATCAAGAAGGTACCCAGAAAAAGTCTTATGTGACTCCATCTCTCGTGCCCAGTCCCAGCTAACCAGAACTGCCAGTGCTGCTGCTGACCTTGGACTTGTCGTCAGTGCTCCCAAGACTGAGTACATAGCGATCAACTGCTGTCCACAGTCTCAACTAGAAGTATGTGATAGTACAATCAACCATGTATAAGACTTCAAATACTTTGGCTCCATGATGGCATCTATAGTGGGGCATTCAAGAGAAGGAAAGGGCTTGCATGGACAGCTTTTTAGAAGCTGGAACGTCTGTGGAGATAGATAGATGGGTAGATAGATAGATAGATAGATAGATAGATAGATAGATAGATAGATAGATAGATAGATAGATAGATAGATAGATGCTTTATTGTGTTAATAACTTACAGCCATAGGCTGAATTACGAAAGACATCACAATAAAAAGGACATTACAATAAAGACATTACAATAAAAAAATATATAGAATATAACAAATAAAAGGGTAAAAAGAATAAAATTGCTACTATAACTAATTAATTAACAACTACTAAGCGCTGACAACGTGACTAAAAATGAAAGATTTTTGCATCGATAAATCTTGCACAAAGGTAAGGCAAAATCCCGATTCTTCCTTAGAAAGTAATTTGGTGGGTTCTTGGGAGGAAGAAGTTTGTGAAGAGTGTGCTCGGAATCACCCACGACTTTGATGAAATCTCTTTTCTCCTTTTAAAGAGGGTTGGCAAACCTGAAAATTATAGGGCCTGATTGTATGACATACCGGGGTAAATAATTCGCAATGCACGTTTTTGCAGTCTCTCCAGGTCTTCGCTGAGGTAGCCCGGGATAACCCAGTATCTCAATCTCCAATGCTACCATCTATGATCTAACTCAGACTGCCCCGCCAGTGGAAAATGTCAGAACCCGTCAACTGAGTTTCTGGGCCATGTAATTAGGATGCCTGATGATTGACCATGCAAGGAGTATGCACTGTATATTCCACTACATAGGAAGAGGAAACCAGGATGGCATCGAACTCTGTTTCTCAGTTGCATTCAACACCCATTGGGAGACACAGACAGGATTGGCCCGGACAAGCTGTCTAAATTGGCACAGGACCGTTGTGGTTGGAGGAAGCTTGTAGTCGCCTGCTCTGCAGCCGACAGATGATGATGTCTCTTTTATTTTATAGTAAGTGTCGGATCGCCCTTTCGCTAAAATTTAAAAATGATCCCGTTTTAAACTGTGACCAGTTGATGTAACATGGTCTGCAAGAGCCAACGTATGATGACCATTGATTAATACTTGAAAATGCTCAGTTTTTCTGTCATGCAATCATCTTTTAGTTTTTCCGATATAAAAACCATTGCAGTCCCACCAGGCAGCTCTATATACAATCTTCGCCATTTGGCCACAGCTAAGTCTATCTCTGTAAGGAAAGAAAGATTTAATGCGACGAGTGCTTTGAAAAATCACTCTAAGGTCAATGCACCCGTACAATATATTTACACACGACATAATCTGAATTTGTTTACTAGCGATTTTGCTTTGTAGCCCTAAGTAAGGTAAAACTAAGAAAATTTTCTTTTTGGGAACTGTGATGGTTGGGGTCAATGGTTTGTTTTGTTGCTTTTGTAAGACATCATTCATGTTATAATTAACAACACCCCTGGAGTAATGATGTCTTACAAAAGCAACAAAACAAGCCATTGATTCCAATCATCACAGTTCCCAAACAGAAAATTTCTTAGTTTTATCTTAGTTAGGGCTACAAAGCAAAATCGCTACTAAACAAATTATGTCGTGTATAAATAAATTATATGGGTTATCCTTTCGCTTCTACTAAAGAAGTGTTCAAAACTTCAAAGATCTTCAGACTAAAAATGTTTAATGAATTCCGAAGTTCAAGTAAACGCCTTTTTCATAAATACAGTCTCTTCCATTTGGACGAAATTCAGCGCACGACAATAACGTGCTACGTCAAAGGCAAAAAAAAATTGTTATGGACATGTGTTGTTTCAATTACTATTCTGCACAGTAACGATAGAATCCGACAGGGTAAGGTTTTAATTCGTAAACATAAAAGCCATCGCATTTTCTGAGGCGAATCTGAACTTTGTAAAAACAACACCGATTATAAGCACTGAAGCACTCTTGTCTCGTGACAATTCCATCTGCTTGCAATAGGTGCTCTCCGTCAAGGAAACCCATGAAATCGGTCCCTCATTTATGAAACATTATGCAATCTCCAGTAAGCTTCCGCCATTTTTGTGTTGGAGCTTGACTGGAATCGATACCATCCCAGTGAGAGGTTTTCGTCTGTCTTGTTTCCTCTTCCAAAGGACACATGTCGATCCGGTTCACTTAGAACATTGTACTGGGAACATTTTTGTGGAGCTGCACAATCGCAAAAAGGAACACAAAGTAGTTCCCATTGAAGAATTTGAGGCCACAAACCTTATTACTTCGATGAAGGTAAATTATTTATTCTAGATTTTGAATTTTGAGCAAAATTACGATGAAATAAGGGGTTAATTAGGACCAAAACGAAAGAACCTACTACCATTTCAGGATTACGGAGGTGTATAAACTATTTCACGCGTAAATACGATAAAAAAAACTCATCTCACTAACTTACGGACTTATACAAGCAAGCGCAGTAGACACAAAAAGACAATCATCTTCTTATTCGGATATAGAAATTTACAACAGCCTAAACTTGTTATATCCCCTTTTTTGAAACTGTTTATTTATTCATTTATTTATTTATTTTGCATTTGTTGTCGGTATCAATCTGGTGTCTATGAATCTGCATTTGACCATAATCTGAAGAGATAAATCAAGCAATTAAAATTGGATGCACTGTTAAAGAAATTTTAAAAATACAAAATTTTGTCAGTAGGGTATATAGGAAGTAGTCTGGAATCTAGTGTGTTGCAATTAAACAACGTTCCCAAAAGCTCTTTGCATGAACATCGCTTGACATCGAAGAAGGGTACAAAGAAGAATGTCAAATTAGCAAACAAAGAGTAAAAGCTTAATTATATCAATTGGCATTTGCGTGATATAGCACATGTACCTATTTCACAATGATGTCCAGTATATCCCGGATGACAGGTGCATTGGTACGTGCCAAGTCTGAAGGAAACAGTTGCACACGCTCCGTTGTTCTGACAAGATGCACGGGAGCAAGGATTCTGGAAGAACCAAAAGTTTAGAATCAGTCATTATTTTCGTTCTCGGATAAATCGAACGGTTGAATGTCTGTCATCATCCCCATATTTATTATCATTTGTTAGTAATGCAGGTTAAGCGTTAGGGTTAGAGAACTTCAATTAACTAATTAAAATATAAATACTAGGTAAAATACCTTGTTTTTGTACTGTGTCGTGACGGGGGATCAGAAATTCTGAATCCATTTACAACCATGAACAGATAACCGTCTTTGTACTGTACTGTGTCGTGATGGTGGATCAGGAAACAGTTACACATGCTCCGTTGTTCTGACAAGATGCACGGATAAATCGAACGGTTGAATTGGAAACGTTTTCTATGATGTCTGTCATCATCCCCATATTTATTACCATTTGTTAGTAATGCAGGTTAAGCGTTAGGGTTAGAGAACTTCAATTAACTAATTAAAATATAAATACTAGGTAAAATATCTTGTTTTTGTACTGTGTCGTGACGGGGGATCAGAAATTCTGAGTCCATTTACAACCATGAACAGATAACCGTCTTTGTACTGTGTCGTGATGGTGGATCAGAAATTCTGAATCCCTTTACAACCGCGAACAGATAGCGGTTTTTGTTATGCGCAGTATGAGATTTGCGGCGCAAAACAAGGGATTCAACTTAATTGCAAAAGATTTGGTGGCTGAGAAGCTCATATGCTAAAATGCACCCAATTGTAATGCGTTACAAGCCTTAACCTGCAAAATGTTTACTTCAATGACTCTTAACTCTGACAATCACCGCCCCTTCCTTCCCCTGTGATAACTTAAGGCCATGTCCAACATTGTCTGCTGACTGGGAAATACACAAACCACAGTAAATGGGATTTCCCATCGAACGGAACAGTGGAAATTTGCTTACCATTTGCTAAATTTTCCAGTTTCCAGTCTCTCATCAGCCGATAACAATTGCAAATGGTAAGCGCCATCTCTTTGGGCCGGTTTGTTGATTTAGGAAAAACTGTTATCATTTTTCACCGGTCATCCCAACCGGTTTATTCTGACAAATGGTAAGCACCCCTAATTTCCTCAAAACTAGAAGTCCATACACGTTTCTCCCCTAACCATTTTCTCGTCTGCAGCTTAGGGATTCTACGGAATCTTTACTCGACATTTATGACTATAACATGACAAAATGTATTACCTTTACTGTAATGCTAATCATCAACGTTTATTTCATTGAAATCCCGCACAAGTACGAATTGCGGACGTATTTTTGTACTGTGTGGTGATGGGTGATCAGAAATTCTGAATCATTTTACAACCGCGAACAAATAGCCGTTTTCGTATTGTGTCGTGATGGGGAATCAGAAATTCTGAATCCTTCTACAACCATGAACAGAGAGCCGTTTATGTACTGTGTCAAGATGGGGGATCAGAAATTCTGAACCAAGTACGGTGGATGCGCAATCTCTTTTACATGAAATTGTACAATTTGACGGAATGGGAAAAATGGATATATTCTTCCTCGTGGCTATTATCATTATTACTTTTCTCCTCACAATTTGCCAAAACCCTTCGGAAACACTAATTTTTCTAGTTACAAATTCCAATATTTGTTCTGAATTTCCCAAACTGGAACGCCACATTTTAGTTTGGAACGCGTTAACAAAAGGTAACTAAAATCTAAGCGTTAACTGATATAGCTTCATGCGTACTAAGCACTTTAAAACCAGGTCTTAATAATGCACTCACTTTGTTAAACTTCTCGATCGTTTCATTATTAAGATTTTTTCAACGAAGAGAGACTCGTAACGTTGAATACGCTTGATGACATGGGCAGAAGAAAATTTACTCTCCATCGGAAGAAAAAAAAAAAACTTCCGGAGAGAAGAACATCCGAATGTCAAGGACACTTTTTTCTAACCCAACTGCACACAATGGCGGGGTTTATCCGTTAAACCCTGCCAGTTTTTGCGTGTCAATAAAACCCATTCTGATACGCCTTGTTGTCCAAAGCGTTTCGACAAGTGGGACCGAAATAGCCCTGTAATTCTCTTGTTCAGTCCTATGGGAATATGTTTGCATTTTTGTAGGGATAATTATTCAAATTTCGATTTGTTTCGACATAGCATAAAAAGTTACAGTTGCGGTCCAATTCAAAGCTAAACCCTAAAACTAACCCTAAAGCTCTTTTCGAGACAACATGGCTAAGCGTTTCAGGCATCCTCCTGGCTTCTACAAGTCATTATTCAATGATGATCGCGATCGTGCAGCTTCCATGCAAAATATCAGCCAAAGGAAAAGCCTGCGGTGATGGGCGTCTACGAGGTCAAGCGGATCGTGGCAAAAAGAATCCAAAAACGGAAGACGGAGTATTTTATCCAGTGGAAGAACTACTCTCCGTCAGAAAACACATGGGAGTCGGCCGAGCATCTACCACAGGAACTCATCGCCGCCTTCAATTGCCGAGATGTCGATCCACTTCGCTTGGATGAGTGCAGGGAGAGACTTGCTCTTGTGTTTGAGAAGGGTTTGAGATCTCCCCTGGGCTTCAGCATGATGTCCTGCGATCTATCTTTCCTACGATACCCACCGACCTGCGGACAACTCCATACCTCGCTGATGAGGAAGACCTAGTGAGAGCAGGGCTTCGTCCCTTTATTAAGAAATGTTTGACAGTCACGGCCGGTGGTTGCCTCGTCAACACTCCTGTGAAGTTGAAATTGTTCCGGGGCAAGTCGCCCGCCTTTCTTGATGAGCAAGCCGCAGAACACCTTCTCGTCCGGTAGAGAAAGTCCAAGTGTAGTTCACAAAGACCTACTTCACTGGAAACATGCAGTGAGATGCAAACTGCCCTCACAAAACGGCTTCTTTAGAAGCCACCAACTCCAATAAAAGCCAATGACCAACAATGTCAGACTCCAATAAAAGCCAATGACCAACAATGTGTCCCCCGATGTTTCAAATTTCCCTTTATTTCTCTTCTTCCCAGCTTTTCTTATCGTGAATATTTATGCGGAAAAGTAATGGCCACATTAAACGATTAAAAAAATTACTCAATAGGAAAATGGCTATTGAACTAAAGTGAAGCGGAGGCTCTTTTGCAACCTCAAATTCTCCACATTGTTTCGGTAGTAGTCAGTGCGATTGATAAATCGTTATGTTTTGTGCCTCTCGGCAATGACACATTGGTAAGGGCAAGAGGTTTCTGACTTCCATGCTAGACCTTTCTTTTATCAGAGTCGGCAGAAAATTTCGATAAGAGACCAAGAAGGATAAGTTCAGTTTATTGACTTCTGGCCCTTAGGTCCCTCATCGTTGGTTGGTCTGAGAGGAACTTCGCAGCATGAAGAACGATCGGGTCCCTTGGAGAGGAAACGGCGTTACTTGAAGTGAGACTTTTAAATGATACAGTTTGGCACCTCAATTACAATGCCTGATAGCATCGATTGTTTGCGGAGGCGGAGCTTAGCATATATTAATGTTCGGCCGGGAAATTCAAAACATTTCCCTTCTTTTTGTTCTTCTTGTTTCCGAAGAGCAGAAAGGCAAGAAGGTCAGCTGGGGTGTTCGAAAGTTGAATAGAACGACCGCTTGTAATCATCATTTTCCGTTAAAACTTGGCATGAAACTTCCTTGAACAACAAATATTCAAAGCCATATGATAACCGTTATAAAGGGACACTTAAAAGGGAGAAACGTCCAGCTCCAAATTTTTCCTCTTACAGTATTTTCCCTAAAATAGACCAAATTAAGAGGAGAAAAACGACTAAATTCGCGATTCGTAAGATCTTGAAAATTGTCTCATTTAATCCATCAATATATCATCTACAAAATCCGTATGATAACCACCACGAAACACAAGTACGAAGCAGGCAATCTCTAAAAACGTATGCGTCTTCGGCCTTTTTGTGGTCATTTTCTTTATTGTTTAGCTATCGAGCAACCAGATCGAATTTGAATTTTCGCGCTGACTGTGGAATTAAGTCCCGGATGTGTTGCGGCATTCTGCGCGATGTATGGCAACGAGCAGTTACCATTTAAAGTACTATTTAATTAGTTTTATACTGCTACAATTACTTCGGTTAAAGATTACGTCAAGCAGTTAAGTAAAGTCAGAATTACTGTCTCTCATGACCATTCAGGTAATGATTTTGATTAACTTTGAACTCCACGTTCCACCTCCTGTAGAGAACAATACTTGACTTTCTTGATTCACTCGATTTCTTCCACTCAGTAGATTTTCCGTGTACACAAATTTCTACGAAGGACTTCATAATGAACTCTGAACTCTGTATCTTCTTCCCTTTTCAGCTATCGTCTCTTTCTTCTGTTTCTTCTCTTCGAATATAGCAAGGTCAAAGGTTATCACTCCACCATAGTTATCGCAGTTGATTTCCGCTTCGTCACAGTATCGCATCCATCCATCGCATAAGTTCAATCACAGCTGGCCACGAGGGTAAGCCCTCGGGCTACTATCGAACTCAGACGTCCGTGGACAAGGGTTTTTTTTGCAGCCCACTTCACGGACTGTTGATTTCAGTGTGCGGCTGAAAAATTCCGTTCACGTGATAACATTTTTGGAGCCCTGCGGTTTTGAAAATACCGACCACGTGGCGCTAGTCCTTCGTTCTTCCCACGGCCGAGAATAGGAAAAAACCTGAAGAAAAGTTCCACCTGCTTCTTATTTCCTCGGACAAGGCTCTTCCTGGGCTACCTGTTATAGCTTCGGCCGGTTTTACTTGCTGTCAACATCATTTCGCGTTTTTCTCTTTGGGAATACGATAACCTTAAAAAAAGCAAGCCACCATTTCTCCTTAAATTCTATTGAATATACGATTTCCAAAAGATCTGGAAAAAAGCATACTAACAACAATTTTTACAAAAGTGACGACACATTTGAAATTAAATTTGCAAGACATGTTTCGGTCGTGCAACGACCATCTTCAGTTGAAAGTAGAATTAATTTGAAGTTACATTTGAATTTATAATATGCTAAACAAAGATAAATAACAATGTGAAATAAATTGGGAATCTAGCAAAATAGCCAAAGGTAACAAAAAAGAGTGTACAATGGAACATGTTGATTAGAACGAGAGAGTTAAATTAAAATGATATAATTGCTTATTTAAAGAAGGTTGCTCCCAGGAAATATGTAACGCTTCTTTTATCTTGACCTGGAATTTTGTGGTCGCACGGTCTATAAATTCAAAACATTCCGCAGAGCAGGAGTTACGGCATGCCTCGGATTGTTGAAGGTGTTTAAAGATATGTGAGGTCCTGTCCCTGTTTAAGTGTTCGCGAATGCGTGTCGAGAGGTGTCGGCTAGTTTCGCCGACATAGCAAGAATTACAGCTTGCACAGGTAAACTTGTAGACAACATTCGAACAGAGTTCAACAGGCACAGGGTCCTTCACACTAAACATGTTACGGATCTTGAAGGAAGAAAAGGCTAGCTTAACATCAAGATTGTTACAATAACGTTTAAGTAATTTACGTAATCTGTTTTGTGCTACAATAGAGAAGGGCCCAACATAAGGTAATTTTAAAAAATGTGTAGGATTAGAGGGAGGACTAGCAGGTGTGTTCGAAAGGGTCTGAGTTTTTGTAATATACTGCCATTATTAATATGATTAATCTCCTGCACTCGAAGATTTGTTACGTCTGAGTTTTGGTCTAGGTTCGGATATTCTTACTGCAATATATTTTCAAAAAGGATGATATAAACATTAATGCACCACACAACTTTTAATTATCTTGTCTTTGCGAAACAAGCTCGACGTTTTCTTGTAAGGAATTCCGGAAGGTTCTCTGTCCAGGGGAGCATGTTTATATTTGCGAACTAACTCAGCCCTTGCTCTACCGCGGGAGATCGGTACGGATTCCTCATCAATTACCATACATAGTTAATAACCGAGTCTTCCCACAGTTCGTCATTCTGGTCCACCACACAAGCATTAATGTCTGCAAGCATGGGTTGCTTGGTTGCCTCACTGTTTGTCATGTCAGTTATGTCCAAGTTGGATTCATATAACTTTGGTGACCCATAGGCTCATTAATATGGGGCGGCAAATGTAAAAATATTATTTAAGTGCTTTTCCCCTATATTTTGTGTTATTCATCAAATGTCACAAAAGTTGACCTGTAATTTTTAAATAACACATTGAAATACCTTTGCGATTCTTTGCAATTTAAAAAAAAAAATGGAAGGATGCCCAACTTTGCGATTTACAAATCGCAAGATTACGAACTTTGTGATTTATAAATCCAAAGGTTACCACTACTTTGCGATTTATAAATGACAAGGTTAGCTATCTCTCGCATATATAAATAACAAGAGTCGCACATTTGCTATTTAGAAATTGCACCTTTGGATTTGAAAATTGTACATTTGCGATTTATAAATTGAATATAACCGCAAACTCATGAAATTCGTATGTGCGGGCTCGTGGTCTAACTTTTTGATTTTTCGATTGAGTGGAGAGAAAAGACTTGACAGGACTGCTCTCCTCAGTCGTTTCAAGAGAAGTTTCTGAGACATTAATTAAGTGCACACAAATCACCACAGAAAAGTGAGTTTTACTTTTTTTCATCAATTTTATCTTGATTTATGGCGAATCGGTATGAATTGTAAGAATCGTTTTATTGCTATGTTTTCAATTTGCAGAGCTTGAGATCACAGAATCTTTGTCGCATTGCTTCTATCCCGCCAACCGCTCCTTCTCAGGTCTGTACGATTTCATGTGGCTTCATCTTTACCTGTGTCGTTACAAGTTGTTACTAACGAATGAGAGAAGTGATGCTCGGACTTAGGTCGACAACTAGACCAACTGTCTCTTTTTGACACCTGAAAAAAAAATTAGGTGGTTCCAACGGGATTCGAACTCAAATGACCTCAGCGATGCTGGCGCAATGCTCTACCAACTGAGCCATGAAGCAGAATACTTCGGAGCAGGTCAATTCATTGAGCTCATTTGTTTCCGTGAAGGACACCATGAATGAAATGAATCTTTATTAACATTAGCAGAAATTCCATCAGTGTTAAGATCCAAAGATGTTGACAAGTACATATTATATTACATCATTTCGTTCGCAAACGTGTTTATGTTGGACGTAAATATGAAATTCATGACAAAATTATTTTATCCTACTTTTTACTCTTAATTTCCTTTTGACCTATGTAATGTCTGAAGGAGATTCATTTCATTCATCGAGTCCGTCACAGAAACAAAATCCTCTACCAGGTCAGGTCATGGGTTCGAATTCCGTTGGAGCCACCTAAATAGATTTCCGAGTTGCTGTTTGCCTCGGTTTCAAACCGAGTCCTGGTGCACAACCATTGAAATGGAAATGAGTGGTGTGTTTTCATGCAGATCAAATTCATTATCATTTGAATGGTTTAGCTCAAAGACTTCTTCTGTCCACTCCTTTTTGTTGCTGTTATCTTTTTTCACATGACATATTCTAAATTTAGTCCAAACCGGGCTGGCTCACCTCATGTAATACCGGGCTGAAAGACATCCCGGCAAAGCTGCCGGGCCTGGGGCCCGTTTTTCGAAAGTCTCGACAACTTTTCGGGCCCGAAAAGCCATTTGTGAAACTGCCAACCGCTTGTTTTGGAAAACCGATCTTTTGACATGTTTTCAAGGTAACAAAAGGCAAAATGACGGTGAAGTTTGACGACTTAAATCCTCTCCGTTCTTGAGATACAGAGGGAATTTCGACACCCAAAAATAGCCCGGAAAGTTTTGGGACTTTCGAGAAACGGGCCCCAGCTAGGCTCATGTTCAGCCGGGCTTGTGGGGTTTGCGGGGATGGGTTTCAGCCCGGCATTACATGAGGTGAGCCTGCCCGGCTTGGGTTAAATTTAGAACAGTCAGTATAAAATGAGGACTGCAGACTGCGAACAGGTATAAAACGCGATCTAGGTATAAAACAAGGACTGCGGACCGGGTATAAAATGCGGACCGAATGCAAAACACTGTGAAAAAGGCACAAAGCAACGAAATAGCGATAGGCTGACGACATGAATTGAAGTCCGACATGAGAATGGTGGAAAACGTTTTTCGCGCTATAATTATCAACCATGATGAAATGATACATGAAATGGAACATATATGAACTGCGGATATGAAATCAAACGAAGCTATGATCCTCGCAGTTATGAACGCAATTTTTGCGATTGCGTAGAGAAGCCAGAAAAATTCCGGACTTGAACGGGGCTTGAACCCGTGACCTCGCAATACCGGTGCGACGCTCTAACCAACTGAGCTATGAAGCCACTGACCTTGGGAGCTGGTCATTTGTGGGTTTATTGATTCATTCCTCACGGGAACATTAGATATATTATGTCTCCTCAAAACGACGATAGCTCACTGAAGGTTTTAGTTGAAATTGCAAAACGTTTGTATGTGGTATTTATCAGAGGTAAGACACGAAAGTAATTTATGAAATCTTTCGCGGGTCACCAGCTTTATGTTTTAACGGAAATCGAAAAATTTGAAGGACTTCAGTGGGAGATGCTAATTTCCATTCCTTTTTCTTTTTTAAATTCGTGGATTAAAGTACAATTTTGTGATAAATCTCTACTCTCACTTTCTCTAGCCCTGTCGATATTGTAAATGTCAGTGAGCATATCTGTCTACGTAACAATACTTTGACGCGGGATAAGAGTTTTCAAAGGCTTTTTTTTTAAATCTGTATCTGGGCCAGTACAAACCTAGTTTCTATACTCCGTTTTTGAAAACTGAGTTTTTGAGTCATTCCTTGTCCGCAGTACAGTCCGCGTTTCATACCTGGTCCACGTTTCATACCCGGTCCGAGTCCGGTTAGCCGGGACCCCGGCTCAAATTGCAAAGGTGCAATTTGTAAATCGCAAATGTGTAGCCTGCATAGCAAGCGTTTCCAGTGGGCGAGGAGCGAACTCTATTTTCGGCCGCGCGAGAAAAGGGCGAGGTAAAAGAATATGGAGGTGAGAGGGGAGGCGAAAACATTAAAAATCTTCCACGGATAAAGAAACCAGAATATAAGAAAAAAGTACTTAATTAGTAGTTTTACATTTGGCGCCCCATACATAAACGATGATATACTTTGGAGTCACTTATTAATATCCCGTGACCGTAGACCGTAGAGTTCTATCTTCTCACCATGTGCCGGTCGATTGGATTGGCCGTTTTTATGCTAGAGACGTTAAAGTCGTCAAGACGCATTTAACGTCTGAGATGTTAAAGCCGTCTGGCATAAAAACGAGACGCATAAAAGTAGACGAACTAACAGAAAAAAACAAACTTTTCCTGAAAAAGACTGAGTTCTATCCTCGGAAGACACTGGAGACGAGGAAACTCGACGCCAAATAAACTTGAAGCGCGCGAGTATACGAACAAAATAAACATGGCGGAATTACAACTTGTTAAGTCCATTACTCGACGTCCCCAAGAAAGGCAAGATATGGAAATACAAATGTTTTTAAAGATGAAAAATCAATCGAGAAAGCGGCTTTTGCAGGATATGGACAAAGAACTAGATGTGGCTCAGGCACTTGCCTTGTGTGTCATAGCTATAAAAAGACCAAGGAAAGGACGAAGCGTGGATGAAGAAAGGAGTTCCTCGTTCCTCGCGTCTCCTTCAAATTCTTCTTGGCCGCCAAGTTGTTTAAGCGCTAAGCCTTGATTTCAGGATTAAACGCTAACTCGTGCCAGTCGTCTGTGGACGAGTAAGGGCTAAATGCGTCCCAGTAAGGGCATCCCGTTTTTATACTAGACGAATTTAACGTCGGAGACGTTAAAGTCGTCTGTTAAATGCGTCTGCCTTATTTACCGTTTTTATACTAGACGTTAAAGTCGTTTCGAGACGACTTTAACGTCTCTAGCATAAAAATGGCCATTTCAACAGTTAAGTCTACGTGTTGGTGAGAGAAAGGCGGTGCACAAAAAATTGCACGAATGTTTACTTGTTGATGTTGAGAGTCTTTTGCTTCACCTTCGAATTCGAAGAACGCCATTTCTTACCTTCTTTAATCTCTTACTTCTAAATACAGCGGAAGGTGCTTAAACAATTAAGTATAAAAACCAAAAACAGCAATGGCGGCCCACAACCTGGTTGTCATATCTTTGCATCTACTGCACTGGTGCTGGCTATTCCAAATGTACATTTAACGAACAGGGAATTAAGAACACTTATTTTTTCTCTTGAGCTGCTTGGAATTGATTAATAGACCGAATGCATAAATGGCGGCCAAAAATGTATTATTTTGTTTATGTGCTAATGAGATTCACTAGCCTCGCTCTCAAGCAACATTTCTTTTATATTTTGGCAACGCAAACGAGAATAGTGAGACTAATTAGTACATAAACAAAAGAATATTTTTTTTGGCTGCCACTTATGCGTTCGGTCAAAACTGCATGTGCTTATCACCTCCGAGTTAACCAATCATAACGCGCGAAAATTACTTTGCACTTCTCTGATTTGGATCTTTCTGATTTTGGGTCCTTTCGTGTGTTTTTTTTTTCTGAAGAATCAACCTCTTTCATTTGCTTTTGATTTGTAGCTTTATAAACTGACAAATGAATTGAGTAACTTGGAAGCACAAAATACAAGCCACAATAACGAGTCACATTAACCAAAACGAAAAGAACGAAAAATACTCTGACAGCGACACCCAAAGGACTGTTGAATTGACACTACTCGTGTAAACCAAAACAAGCTGCGTTTCTAACGAGCATAAACTTTCCAAAAATCATTAGCAGATAATATATTCTCATTAATTTTACTATCGCATTCAAACCTGCCTGAAAATTCGTCATTATAAGCAAGCAGCCAGACAGCCACATTTACGTAAAAAGCAGGGTGATTATATAATCTGCCTTCATTAATGTTTTGATGACTCCATTTACCAACGTTGTACTTGCCGCCCTCTTTTCCCCACTCATGACATTTTTCGGCTAGGCGAGAGTTATCGTCATTCATTTTGACAAAAGAGCCACAAGCGTAAGGCAAAACATCCGTCTGACCACTGAAGTACTGGACGACAGCTTCACCCGAACTGTTAGCAGCAGTGGTGATGTGGAATGTGCGCCCAGTTGTCTGTTTCTTGCAGTGGAATCTCAGTTGAGTGAAATTCATGTGTGTTCTCAGCTGATTCATGGCAGTTTTGGTAAGAAGCATCTGGTTGCTCGCTATTCCACGGTATGAAGTCTTAAGTGGCGCTTGAGTGGGAGGTGTTGAATTCTCCATCACAACTTTGGAAACAAGTAGCCAGCCCCCTGGAATCAGAGTAAAAGTGTAAGGTTTTCCTTAAACCTAAATACTAAAACACATGTCGAATACACTGGGCGCTTTGTACAGCGGACCCTATGCTCTAACCGTTAATTCACTGTGGGAACGAACTGCAAATAAAGCTCCCGTTGACATTAGTTCTCCTTAGTGTTTGTTTACCTTCACTAGTTGGTCAAACTACCAAAAGTTGAATTGCCTCGTAATCAAAGGCCTACGTCTCTAAAAAAAGCGACTTTCATAATTTACATCTGAAAAGATTATTTTCCTTTTGTAACTCTTGCAGGAGATCACTCGCCACTTTTGACTGATACGATGTAGAAGAATGTGTTAGATCTTAGCGTGCTTCCTTCATTATCGTTCTGTTACTTTTAAGTTTTAAGTTTGTTACTTTGTCGTTTATACAGCTTTATAATGCCCCAATTAGCATTTTGGGAGCGTGTTCGTTAGCCTCTCACGTCATTCCGTATCTCAACGATTTTCGTGGCACGATTGCTTCTTTTGTACAGTCATTTCCTTCCTTCTTTCCCGCCATTTTGTTTGAAATCAGACCCCTTTGCGCAAGTCAAATAATCGCTTAAACGCACAGAGTTCTGGGAAAAGTATAATGCATGTAATGTACAAAATGTATGCATTTGATTTGGCACATGAGAGCTGCAAGGGTTCGACGTCTGAATCAGCGTTGTACTTTTGCCGTTTTAATCGACTGGACCAGTCGAATAGAACGTAGTATTGACTCAATTGCAAATCTGTCGACCTCAATTTATTCATACGTCGCCTTTTTCATGTGCGGAACCAATTAATTGGTTCAGTACATGGAAAGTTTGACGTTTGAACCGGAACTTACACACCTAAGATTTTTCATTTAGAGACCTTTTTGCACTCGAAGTCGCAATACGTTTCATAGTCGAAGTCTCTCCGTTCTTCAAGCAGTTTCCTTCCCTACGTTTAAATTATAATAGTATAGTAACAATGTAAGTATCATTGTTGTCTATCGTCTTTTATCGTTTCTCCTTGCTTTGAATAACTAATCTATTCGTTGTAACTTTTTATTTTGTCACAGTTTCAACCCGTATTATTTCAACCTTATGCCTACATGGTATCCTTCATCCACATCTTGTAAATCAACATCAGTACATATTTAGATTACGCGGTGTTGGAAGCTTACGCCGGTTAGTCATGCGCTCTTAGCAGCTGTAGGAAACGTTGCCAGTTCAGTGCACTTGGAGTTGTACTGACATACGATAACAGACCAAAGTTGCATACCGACTCATTGTCTTTTGGGTTATCTC
>NC_090873.1:24059354-24069354 GCF_036669935.1 Montipora foliosa
ATAATGAAAAGAACTGTGTTGGGTTGAGCATGTTCGTCGTTTTAGTGTAGTGGTGAAGACACAGGAATATAGTTATAGTATGTAAAACGAGGATCACCAGTTTAACCTAGGTTATCTGAGAACGGATTTTACCGACAACATATATATCATCTACTGACGTTAACAGAAACTGCTTGACTCTGAAGATGACTTCCGCTAAAGTTGTCAAAATGTCAGTCAATGTCAGCCTAATTAGTTCTCAGGACCTCAGGACTACACTAACTTCACTTATTAATTATGAAATACACCCGCAATATGGTGTCTGATCACATACGTTTCACGACAACAACAACAACATCTACCGCGCACGAGCAGGCAAAGGTAATTAACCAACATTTTTTGAGAACACATGAAGTTTCTTGTATTTGAATTGCGGAATAGAATGAAATAAAAGTTGGAAAAATCATAACAGCTACTTTACCACCTAAAGCAGTTAAAAAAGAAGCTAACAGATATACTACATGTGGCCTGACTTCTTGTAGACGCTTACCTCCCTTAAGTATCCAACGAGACTTGACAGTTTTGGTGGTTGCCTTAGCTTAACGCAGGGTTGATTAGATATATGGGTCTTTGGTGACTGGGCGAGAGTAAGGGAAGGCATAGAGTTTCGGTTCCTTAGCAGTAGGGTAGTTCTGTGCTTAAAGTGTAGTTCATGGTAGCAAGATTTTTCTTATCCGTTACCTCCGTCAGTAGTCATATCACAGAAAACTTTCAGATATGTTCCATCACTGGCCGGGTCGATCCAGTAATACCCGTCCTCTTTCCAATTGGAGACATTCATATCGCGGATGTGCTTGCAAGACTTTGTTCCTGATGTTGGAGTAAAAATAAGTTGTTACTGGAGAAAACCATAAGCAGCAGTGTGCTATTGACATACTACATGTATTTCTCTGTATTTTCGCAGTCTGGTGTGTTTTTTAAAATGTTCATTAAAAAAAAAAAAAAAAAAACACAAAATGATTTCTTTCGTTATCAAGACGTTGTCCACTCCAAGTGTAATTATTAACTATACAGGACTTATTAGTCCTTGAGAGTCTGACTTCGATGTAAAACCAATTCAAAAATCATCGTGTACACGCTTCTCAACAGCAGCTCAATATGAAAATGTCGAAACGGTGCATTCTTGCTACTGAAATGAATGACTGCAATGGAAATTGTTAGCCTCGGTAAGAGGAAATAACGAGATGATATTTTGCAATGGTGACTCGAAGATACTCGGAAAAAACCTGAGTGCTCCTTTTCAGGAGACGAACTATCCTAGTACAGTGGTAAAGCATCCGAACTAGTCATCGAAAGGTTGAGCAAATTCTTTGTTCTATTTTAATTAATTCACTTTGAAAATTGAAGATGCTTTTTAACCCTCTCTTGATTATCAAGGAAAGTTTGCTGCAAAAAGTAAACTTTCTACCTGCAAAAACACTGCTGGAGTCACGCGAATTAGTATATAGTGTTAAAGTGCAAACTCTCTTTCTCGTAGTCACGTGACATACATTATTGAAAATGTTATGCAATAAAGATGCTTTTATTACTCTGATCATTACTAAAGACTGTTTATCTTGAAAACTAAAATTTTTACCGGAAAAAACAATTGTTTTATTTCAGCCTCGTTTTCATGCTGGCTAGAATTATGTGAATTTGGCCACGCTCATTTATCCTCTTAGAAAGGCGATTCGTCGCTGGCCCTATATCAGAAAATGATCAGCACCTATAATTGCATCATTCTGCTAAGTTTCATGCTTTTATCAAAAAGCAAACGATTTTTGGCTTAACAGCTGGACTAAAAAATCATCGTGTACACGCTTCTCAACAGGAGCTCAATATGAAAATGTCGAAACGGTGCATTCTCGCTACTGAAATTAATGACTGCGATGGAAATTGTTAGCCTCGGTAGATGAAATAACGAGATGATATTTTGCAATGGTTACTCGGGGATACTCGGAAAAAAACCTGAGTGCTCCTTTGCGGGAGACGAACTCTCCTAGTAAAGCATCCGAACTAGTCATCGAAAGGTTGAGCAAATTCTTTGTTCCATTTTAATTATTTCACTTTGAGCGTTTTGGTAAGTGCACGTAATCCTTACCGACTAAAAGGACGTTTTTTTCCCTTCCGATAGGTTCAACCTGCCTTCCTAGCACTGAATGAGTTGGTTGTACCAGTTTAAAATAATTTCTTGCAGTATACTGGTTTAAAAACAGTCTGCACTATACTGATCAATTGATTGTTAACGAAGCTTTTAGTTGTGTAGCTTAAATACGTGAAGTTCCATAGCGATTAAGGGAAAGTGATTGATCAAACTACACAAAATTAACTGACTGCCGTGACAGAGCTAGCCCGCGAATACAGCCGACTGTCAGTCGGCTGTATTCGCGGGCTATGATAGATCCCTTTCAAATTAACACCCCGGAAGAAAGAATTTTTTTTGCAGAAAATCGAGTATTCATTGACCCTTTTTTCAGCAAACTCTACCTGGAGCCTATGATAACAAATACTTGGAAACTTACGTGTACATTTTCGTCCATCTCCAAAAAATCCCTCTTTGCATGTGCAGTTATATGAGCCTTCGATGTTGGTACAGTTTGCTTCACGGCTACAGTTGTTCTTGTCCTCTGAACACTCGTCGACATCTACGTACAAATGGTAAAAGCCAAAAAGGCGGACTAAACACTTTTTTCAGTTAAACTAACGGAGGGCGACAAAAGGCATTTGCTAAGGTCGCTTTCCGTTTGACAGAACTGACCGGCCACACCGGGCATCTGGAAGGGCTAACTCTACAATGACATCATTTAAAGATTTTAAGAAAGCCATAAAGGAGACGAACTTTTAGTTACAGTTTTAGTTATTGTATTGTAGTAGTTTTAATTATAATTTAACTGATTTTTGTATTTTTCTTTCTCGAAGATATTAGCTCAATAGAGCTACTCTGATAATTCGAGTGGAAATAAAGTGTATGTATGTATGTATGTATGTATGTATGTATGTATGTATGTATGTATGTATGTATGTAGAACGCCTTCAAATTAACACACTTCGATGATGATGTATACTCTTCCATGAAAAATGCGAGGGATTATCTTTCAAGTGTTTATTGAAATTGTTGCATTTTATTTGGAAAGTGACTGATAGGTGTGGCCGGCCAGTTCTGACAAAAGAAAATCACCCTAAGACACCATTTATATCTGCTAAAGTTTACGGTGCTACGCGCCTTACCGTTGCCACTCGAGGAAGTTTTTGATTAAAATTTGACATCTTTTTGACAACTTCCATATCAGATGGTCAATCAGAATGCGCAGGTGAATGGGCGGAGTAATAGGCATTTACCGGCGACAATTTGCCGCCGGTTTAACCCGAGCGCTATTTCAAATCTTTTACATCGGTTTGTCGATTCCCTCACCAAAATCCGGGGTTGACTGACAATGAACGAACATCGGAATACTTGTAAGCTTCCCTTTTTGATATATTTTGAAGTTTACATGTATATTTACAATAAATTGTCACTTTGCTGATGTTCAATCACGGCAAAACATCGACAGTGGAATACACGACAACGGTCGTTCTTTGCCTACGATGTACAGGGACAGAACATTAGGCCTGCATCACGAGGGGCTCAGTGAACGTCAAATTGCTCGAGAGGCTCGTGTGAGTCATATCTACGTCGGGAAAGTCATCAAACGTTACGACGAGTCGAATACAGATCTCAGAGCCCAAAGGAGCCATTTCGTAAAACCCAAAGGAGATCAAACTGTTTCTGAGTATATTGAATGTTGTAGACTCATGAACCCTAGCATTTATGGAAGTGAAATCAGACAGAGATTACTTCTTGATGGCGTCGTTCACCCAGCAGAAATCCCCAGCGTCTCACAAATAAACAGAGTTTCACATACACAACATGCAATTACAAGGAAGAGAATAACAGTTGATCCACGCGAATCAACAACACCCAGCGCGACGGAAGCAGTGGATGCTTTCCTTAACGAAATTTCGAACTTTAAGGTACCAAAGTTACATTTTTTCGACGAATCTAGTGTGGTAAAAACAACAGGAAATAGAAAGTATGGCAGTGCTGTTCCCGGAAGTTCAACGATACGCATCCAATTCAAACTACACAATAAATTTATTACACTCCATAAATGGGGTTGTTTTTTTTAATATTGTAGATGGCCCTTCCAACGGCATGGAACTATTAACATTTTTTGACGAGGCCCTACAGTTAGAGCGGGAGGATGGGAGCGCAACTCTTGAACGCGGCGACTGCGTTATAATGGATACTTGTGCATTTCACAATGCACGATATGTGGAACCTATTCTAAGGAACAGGTTTGCTGACTGTGATATAACTTTATTATTTCAGCCTCCCTACTCCCCCGATTTCCATACTTGTGAATTCTGCTTTCGTCAAATTCGTCAAATAAAGGACTTCTTGCGTCGCTATCAACTATTTGCAGAACATGAAACGAAAATCGCAATAGCGGAGGCTATTTTACAAATATCCTCAGAAAACTCGTTCTCGTATTTTCGCCACTGTGGCTACGTTTTCTAGTTATAATTGCTTACACGTAGTAACGACCAATTTACCGAGAACATGTCCTTTGTGGAATAGCGGACCGTCTGTGTGTTTTCCCATTGCTTACTTTCTGGAGTTATTAAACCTTCAAAACCAAACTAATTGCATTCTCTGTAACCCAAGGTAAACGTATTATTTTTTATGGAAATAAACATGCCAAAATAAACATTTTTGCTGCAACAAAACGAAAGGCGTATAAACGTGACAAAATAAATCACAAGAATTTCGGCATCATTGCCTTCAATTGAGAGTTCTGCAACTGTTCAATGATAAGTGGAAGTTTCCAGTTCTGGTTCTCAGGCTAGTCTGCAACCTTATTGTTCAAGGCTCTCTGTAAAATTAGAAGATCACGATCCAGTTGCATTCGTTTCCCGGTACCATATTTGAGCAAGTTCTGCGCCTTTAATCTAGGCCGCATCACTGCAAAGAATGTCTTGGCGCGCTCCCGTGCGCTTTGCTAAACTGTTGATGTTTTCCTCTTTCTCTACTGCTTGACTTTCAAGTGATTTAATCTCTCATCGAAGCTCGTTGACCTTCATTTTGTGCTCAGGGTGTTTATCTTTTATTTTACACGAATCAATATTTGAACAAGGAGGACTGCGGCATGTTGTCTTCGTATGGCCAGTTGCATGACAATTATTTCACACGCGTCCTCGAAGACTTGAGAGTGTCACATACTCGTTCTCTAGCTGATTAAGTTTTTGCAGTGCTTCCTTTGCAGTAACTATCTGCACTTGCAAAACGGATTCTAACGGGCTACATCCTTGCTGGTAACTTTTAGCTGATGTGGGACTCTCTCGCGCGTCTTCAGTGAAACTTGCTGACGGAAAAGTTGACGCATGAAATGACAGTTGTTTGGGTTCTAAACAACTGAGTTCGTCGCCGGTACTTGGATTTTCCACGCCAAAATCCGCTCGCTTCATTTTGCGTGGGCACGGAGAGTCAATTTCGTTAGCTTGAATGAATATTTTCTTGTAGTCGCGGTCTTTCACTTCTTTCACTGTGCGAAGCACTTCCCAAAACGCAAAAAGCTCTGCTTCACAAACATTTACCATATCGCCATCCTCGTCACGAAAGCGAAGCCTGATCTTATCTGCGTCCAGGTGAGCCAAAGAAGAACAATTCTTTCTTATGCTACTCACAAGACCATCGTATGATACGTTTTCCAGGAGAAAAGTTGCGAAGCGTTTCCCTTCGTATTCAACTTTCACCTGGAAGGCCATTTTCGTTCTCACATCTTTAGACCAGTAAATTCTCAAGGGAGTGAATGGACTTATAATTTGACATCTCCGCCCTTGGAAATTCTCATGTTCTGATTGGTTGGCTCTCTTTGAAGTTAACAAAAAGTTGTCAAAAAAATGTCAAAATTTAATCAAAAACGTTCTCGAGTGGCAACGGTAAGGCGCGTAGCACTGTAGAAATAGAAGCACTTTGCATATCGCAGTCATTTCGAAACTTCTTCTAAACCGAAAGACACCTTGGGGGATTATTACTTAAGCAACTGTACAGCACCAAATATCTGCGACAGTTTTGTCTGATATTGTTTTGACACGTACGGTAGGCCAGTCAACACGAAGTGATCTCTTTGATAATCATATAAGGAACACGGGCACGGGCTGTCACGCGGGAGGTCGTGAGTTCAACTCCGGCCGTACCAACACTCAGGGTCTTTACATAAGTGAGGAGAAAGTGCTGCCTTTGTAATTACATCTGCAAATGGTTAGACTCTCTAGTCTTATCGGATAAGGACGATAAGCCAGAGGTCCCGTCTCACAACCCTTCAATGCTCATAATCCTGTGGGACGTAAAAGAACCCGCACACTTGTCGTAAAGAGTAGGGCATGTAGTTCCCGGTGTTGTGGTCTGTCTTCTGTGATGTATCATGGTTGGGATGGTAAATGCTCGGAGATATTAGCTACACCAAGCTACTCTAAAAATCCGAGGGTAAATAAAGATATATGATATGATGATGATATGAAACGCATATATCCACAAGAATGCCAGAAGCACATATATTGCAATATTTTTCCTTTTTTTTTAAGAACTGAACTAGCCTGATCAAGATGCCAACAAAACAAAAGAAAACAGGCTATAGTAAGGATTTGAAAAACAAAACGGAAAGTTTCAACTGTCTTAACAGTAAATGACGCTGTAAACTGCTGAACAGGAATCTACTGGAGTCTCAGTCACTTTTTTTGAAACTGAGAGCTACGCAACATAGTCATTGAACCTAGAAGGTTGCCTTATGACTCTGGTTTGTGTTCTCGTGAAATCTTGAGAAGGCGATGGCACAGGCAGCTGCCTTTGTTCTGGTAATGTTGTCTGTACGCTGTTGCCATGGTTTGATGGCTGAATTTCAGTGACTTCAACTGACTTGGAAAACGGTTTCTGCAAAAGATTTGGATGTCTGAATTAGTTTTCACCACACAGGATCTGTTTGACAACTTCTCAAAACAGGTACCCATTTTCCAGGTCTGATTTTTCTCCTAAGTGGTAACTCTGACATCTTGTTCTATTTCTATTTCTGGTAGGTCGCGGGAAAAGCATTTTCTGGAACATTGGGGTACAGTAAATATGTAGCTGTGAGTAGTAAGGTTCTGGTGCGGAGAGACATCAACCTTTGAGTTGGGCTTGTTCCAAGCGACTTGGTTGGTGTGTTTCTTTGATCCAAAAACACTACCCAAGCTTTGACTACAGACTCCACTTTCCCATTTGCCCTGTGTTGATGTTGGGAGGATGATACATGGAATAATCCCCAGTCACGTGAAACTTGATGAAACACGTGACTTGTAAATTGCCGCCCAATCATTGTCCGTTACTAGTGTATCAGGAATGCGATATCTGCTGAATTGTTGCTTGAAAAATTGAATCACAGAGCATGAGTTGATCTCTTGCAGTTGTCTCACTTCAATTGGTCGGCAGTGACTCGACTGCATGGACGGTCAGGAAGGTGATGGCGTTGCATTGGAAGCTTCTGATTCTTGAATTGATATTCATCGCAGATTCAACATTGTTTCCTTTGGTCACGCACTTTATCATTCATGCCTTGTCAGAAAACAGTGTCTAACATCTGAAAGATGACTACTTTTGAGCCTTTAAATAAAACGCCGTCGTGTACGGTAAGCTCATCACGATAAGACCAGTACTCTCGGATGTTGATTGGGACTTGATATTCCTGCATAGGCCATCCCGTCAATATTGTTGTCTTTAACAAGGTTTGAAGAGTGTCACCTTGACCTCTATAACGTTGTAACTGCTCCAGTATCTCTGGTGTCTTCTTCGAGGCTTGCATTGGGCCTAGGCTCTCTAGTGACCTCCAAGGAGAATATTTGTAAAGATTAGTCTGGTTTAGGAGATTCATGCTACGCTACTCTAGACAAATGGTCCGTCAAGAACATCTGAGATTCAGGTTTGTATCTGACTGAAAGGTTAAATCGTCGTAGTCTTGGAAGAGACTTGTTAAATATTGATTCTTAAGGCTTGTGGTTCGTTTCTACTGAAATATTCTCTCTACTCGCCAGATACAGGCTGAACCTTTTGCAAGCAAAAACTATCGCCAGGCAGTCTGTCTGAGAGAGTTCTAGACGCGAAGGATACTGGCTGTCTACCTTAAAGAAGGACGTCTCCAAGCCCTTTATCACTAGTGTCCGTCTGAATGGTGACTTCTTGTATGTCGTAAAACTATAGCACTGTGGAATGATACAGAACAACCAAGTGCTGCATGGTGGCGAAATCTTCATCATGTTGCCTTGCCCAGATGAACTTGGATTGGTTCGTTGTAAACTCTCTCAGCGGTTATGTCACAACTGAAAGCTTGGGAAGAAATTTAGAGAGGTAGTTGACAAAGCCAAGACAGGTAAGCCCTTCAGATTTAGGTTTCGGCATGTTCCTGATGGCCATGACTTTATCTGGATCTGGTTTTAGTCCATCTGTAAAAATAACATGGCCAATCAATTTAACTTCTGCTTGCCGCAGCTTGACTATCGACTTGTTTGGCTCGTTCCAGTAAACGAGCAACATTCTGATCGTGATCCAGAGGGGCTTCTTCGTCAGTTTCACTATAACTAAACACAAGGATATCATCTCTGATGACTTTTACACCTAGCAATTCTGCAAGGCACTCTTGTCACCTGCTTACGAAGACTTCTGGGGACAAACGTATGCCAAACGGTATCTTCCAGGGGTTTCCAGAAAGTTGTTAACTTGCTACACTCTTTATCGCGGCTAACTTGACATTAAATTCCAGTCTTTGCGTCAAAAAAGAACGGAAGATTCTAGCTCTATTGCGCTCAGGTAAAGTTCTTCTAGTGTTGGCATTTGGAACTTGGGACGCTGAATGACCAGGTCAAATTCGAATCTTCTGAAGTTTGCATACTACCATTATACTACTAATACACTCACAGGGCTCAAGTGCTTTCTTAATTTTATTTTTTCTTTTAATTCCACGATCGTCTTCTTTATATCCCTTTGTAGTATGACTGGCGCACGGAGAGGGTAACGTTAGACTGGTGTAAAACTCTTACCAACCACAATTTTTGCCTCTCCCATATGCCCTAGTTCAGGCATTGAAAACTTAACGATATTTGCGTGAAAGGTCTTCCTTGGAGACGCAGGTTTCAACTGGACTCTCTTTCATTTGGCTAGCACTTTCAGGGACTGAAATATTGAGTTGGATGAGTTGTTGCTTGTCAGAAGTCCAGGCTGATAGCAAGGGCTTACACTTGTGTTCAGTGACTTGAAACTTCAGAGTCTGCCTTTCGCCGCTGTGCAAGAATAGTAGGAACTTTCACCGGAGGGTTTTAATGTTGATGTACCAAAAAACTTCCGCTTAAAAGAGAACTTCTTCATAAGTGGTTCCCCGACCTGTGCAATGGCGGAAAGGTCATCCAAGCTGAGTACATTGCATGCAGCTCCAGTATCTAATTGACATGCTACAGGAGCCTATGAGTAGGGGCTTGCCTCTCCCATACGAAGCCTATGAGTCACACTTTGCGCTTATCTTTCAATTTTTAGAACGCCACGAGTTCTTGGGCTCTCCACGCACTGTTTTAAGGACGTTCCGCTAATTGTTTGTGCGCAACTTTTACTGCGCAGGTAACGCGACTGTAATATGTCACGCATTGCTTCAAGCATTGGTTAAGATCTTATGGCGACAAAAACGCCGGGCAGAAATTCCCAAGAAATGGCACATTTATTTCCAATTCGTCATGAAATGTTAAAGAGAAAGGACCGGGAGGCTAGAAAAGGTCCCAAATCGAGTAGTCACTGAAAGTTTAGAAACTGGTTAGTTTTAGCCAGCGCCGTAGCGAAAATTTAATGGGGTTGGTTCTTTTAAATGTTTTTATTACGCTACGAACTTCTTAGTTCAAAATTAACGCATGTTTTTTAAGTTTTTATTCC
>NC_090873.1:24079354-24081854 GCF_036669935.1 Montipora foliosa
TTCTGCCATATCGCTCATTTACAATCCTTTTTTCAAATTTTATTTTCGGCCTTTTCAGCATTTTGAATTAAGAAAAGCTAGAAACATGCCAAGTGGTTCAACTGAAGCCCTAATTAACTCAAAAAGCAAAATTCGGCCCAGGTAATGACTTCCTGAAATGTAAGATGAACATCAGCGTACGCAGCTTTTTGCGTGTCGTTTTGGAGGCCTGATACCGAAAATACACTGCCAGCGGTTGTATAAGGCATTGAAGCTGCTATTCTCGAAAAGAAAAGAATGATAATAATCTTAATAAGTAACGCTTAATCTTTCTGTCGACATTTACAAGTTAATCTGTAAAATTAAAAACCAAAACCACATTCGGACACTGTAGTTTAAATCTGGGCGTGGTCTGTATCATGTGGCCTTCCCTTACCTTGACACGCCATTGTCAATTACACATGTCATAAGCACCTGTTGTCATGCTCAAATATTTAAATTTTCTAATTGCACTGAGTCTTTGAAAAGGAATCCTACCATAACCAGTGCATCTTACCGTCCACTGATGATAATGCAGCATACCCTGTTCATATGAGCCCACCACTTAATTTCACAGACTATTGCCCAAGTAACCCCTGCTGGAACTGCGAAAATGGCGCGTTCGATTCTCTTAAAATAAATGTACTCCGTACTCTGGTAGTTAAGGCGGAGAGACAGCCATAAGCCAATAGGGACCTTAAGAACCGACGACGAGTTCGTGGACAACGACGACCAGAAGTGTAAATACACCTCGAGTGCCCTTTGCGCATGACAACACTGTTGCAATTTTGCCGTTGAGGAGTTAACGTAAGTGTTTTTGTCTCCTTTCTCCATATTTTATGGCTCTGTTATAAATATAGGCCATGTAATGAAATTTGTTCTCGTTTTATGTTTCTTCGAAGCTGCTTTTTTTTCGCTTTAATTGAAAGTTCCTTTCATTTTACATTGTATTTGTAGAGTCGCAAGCATGAAAAGAGGTCTCAAGGCGGGAAAACAACAAAGAATATGTACGTACAATAATTTGCATTCTTTGCAGCGAATTTTATCCTTTTGGAGTAATCTTGTTAATAATCAAGTGGCATAGTAGTTTGTTTCGTGCATGCTTTGGTTTCACAATTTCAAATACATTTGAATTCAATGTTGATCTCTGATTTGATTTAAGGTGGAGGAGAAATACTTCAGTAAATATTATTTATTACTAGATCACTTCCACGTTGTATGTACTAGAATTCATTTATATTCCTACCGAAGAAGATCATGTTGAACAAACCCGCATGTGTGGTAGTTGTATTGTGCAAGATCAGATATTCGAAGATGCTTCAATGGGTTTAACTGCTAATATCGCTTTCGGACCCCAGTTTAGAAGATGTAAAAAGCGACAAATGTCAACTGATCTTTGTTTATGCTGTTAAAATTCTGGAAAAGTCATAAAAATTTCCTCAATCGGATGAAAAACAGCAACACTCCTTTGCACCAAACTCTTACTGAGCGTATTGTTGACGAATCTCACACTGTTGAGAAAGGGTTAAAGGTTTGTTTGTTTTTCTTTACTTTGTTTAATTATTCTGAGAACAAGATGTTGGCCGAACACTAAGGATTATTGTACACGCGACAGGTTCTTTATGTTTCTCGTTTGTCAATTACAGTTGAGGTCGACAGACTGTCTTCATTGTCTATATAGTCTCATATATTTAACATTTACTAGAACATTAATAAATCCAACAGTTTCATTGTGTGCTTGAAAGTTCTCCTTATTGGTGGCAATAAACCATTGTTACAGTTCTGTGCTCAGGTACCAGGACTTTGAATAAAAGCAAGGCTGGAGATGACCTTGCTTTGATACAAACCTCACTACTTTTCTTATGTAATAGTAATAGTGATTTACATGAGAAAAGCAACGAGTTGTGTGTCAAAGCGGGGTCAACTCAAATTATTCTCAGACCCAGGACAGTGCAAGGCACAACCTTAGCAGGGCCGTAGCCAGAAAAAAAATATGACTGAGGCAATGTCCATGATTAAATTCTCTTCGTAGGTGTTTATGATGAGTACATTTTAAACAGGACGCTGGAATAACGCTTTATTTTAAAATATCACGAAAAAATGACTGAGGCAAGTGCCTCGGTCTGCCTCATACTGGCTACGGCCCTGCTTAGAACTGACACATAATAAAATATGGACTTTGTCTTATCATCAAATGAAACTTTAAATATATTGAGTTAATTCAGGTGGAATGGTGCACAAGTAAATATCTGACCCAAAAAAACATATTTGCCATTTTTGGACGCAAATAAACTGGATAAATTGTAGGTTGAAAAAGTGTAAGAATTTCGCAATGGATAATTATGTGCCTAGCCTTACATACGTATGATGGTGGCAATCTGGCCTTATATCACATAAGGATTCCCAATTGCATAAATCCTTATGTGATATAAGGCCAGATTGCCACCATCATTTTGATGCTAGCGGGACTTCAAACGCGATG
>NC_090873.1:24114354-24119354 GCF_036669935.1 Montipora foliosa
AACCCCACGCACTTGGCTGGGAATGAGCATTTTCTGCTTCGATTTCCACGATAGCTGATGAATTTAATTGCAACTGATGACCCGTGAAGACACGGAGCTTGGGTCCGAAGTCAAATTAACTCCACCCGATGAGGTACAGTCATTACAACACTTACCCCATCCCCACAGCGGCTTCTCGTAACAGCTCCATGGTTACGAGAAGCCGCTGTAGGGGTTTTTTGACGATGAAACATTCACGGAGGTTCGCAAATGATGTGGCTTTAGCTTTGCGTGAAAAAATCTTGGCTGGGATGGATTTTCGAGTCGCAAACCGCCTCTGAGCTGACCACGGTCGGAATCGTAGTGTGCAGCCTTGACTTCGTCTTAGAACATTGAAAACACTGAAAACACAGAATTCCCGAAACGGTGTAATAAGCTCCGATAGGCACAAGAATATACCAGAGGTGAGTCATTTTTATTCACTTTATTGAATGAAAGTTAAATTGGGCATTTTTTAGGCTTTATAATCGACGGTATTTGATTTCCCATACAAAGTCTTATAACGCGTTTAAATTCTCAACGGCTGTCTGTAGTGACGCGAGCTTGGGCTGCCTATGGATTATCAAGCAACAGTGGAGGCACCCCGCTACCAGAGCTGTACGGGTCCGCAAATGATCCCGAAAAAGGAACGGCATGCATGCAGGGTTGAATGGTCTGGATAGAGAATTAATGTAAAGAGCGCTTATTTTTATTAAAATCACTTTAAATCATGGCTCACAAGAAGTTTCTGCCTCATTATAGTTTTCCAGAAAGACTCGGGAATTTTGTTTCTTAGGCCCGTTTTATACGTCGCATTTTACTTGGGCCGAATCGAACACAAATGAGAAAAATCTACTGTTTTCGCTCATTTGCATTAGATTCGGCACATGTAAAATGCGACGTTTAAAACGGCCCTTACCACGCTGTTATAAATTAAATTTGCGACGTTTATTACGGGATACAATCATCAAAAACTAACTTGGACGCAATTCTAAACTGACTGTGAACTGCATGCAGGGGCTCGTTTCTCGAACCGTGCGTGTGTTGCCAGAGTTGTTCGAGAAACGGGCCCCTGGTCACAATCAGTTTAGAATTGTGTCCAAGTTAGTTTTTGATCATTGTACTGCATACAATTATATGTGTCAAGTTTATAACAGCATGGTAAGAAACAAAATTCAGTCTTTCTTAAAAACTATGATGAGGCAGAAACCTGTTGAGAGGCACGATTTAAAGTGATTTTAATATAAATTAGCGCTCTTCACATTAATTTTCTATCCAGACCCATTCCACCCTCCGTGCCATTCCTTCCTTTTTTTTTCGGGATCATTTGCGGTCCGAAATGGGGATCATTTGCGTCCCGGGATCATTTGGGGTCCAATATGGGCATCATTTACGGTCCTGGTATCGTTTGCGGTACAGTTTGGGGACCATTTGCGGTCCAGGGATCATTTGCGGACCCGTACAGAGCCTTTCTTAAGGTTACTTGATTTAAGCGTTCTCGAGTAAGATCTTTATTGAGTATGCGCTGTATGTTGCCAGGATACAGCTTAGAACCCAGGCCTAATATAAGCAAATCTCGTCGCCATCTTGATTTTCATGGTACAGAATAAGTATTTCAAGCATATTCTTAACCGGTCTTATAGCTCTGCGATCAAAGTAGCACTTCTTTCGCGCTACCCGTTTACGTGACGTCACGGTGCTGTTGCGTGCTTACCAAGCCTTCTACGGGTCACACCTTGGTGAGTACTATGATATTTGTTTTCGTACGTTATACCGATGTGCAAGTTTACAGTTGTGGCACGCTGCTTCAGTTTTAATATCGATATTTTTCGTTATCTCCAGTAAACTAATTAAATTTCTTCTTTCTTTTATACCTCTTTACTTGTTTATCAAGCTAACATGGTGTAGTCATCCGACTTACCTTTACAAGCACGAAGTTTTGTAGCATGTAATGGTGGTCGACCTTGGTCATCTTTCCCAGTCTTATGAAGCCCTTGCCCACATGAATTGGCTAAGTCCTCTTCGTTGAATATCTCTGCGACCAGACGTGAGATTAAAAAGAGAGGTCCTTTGATGTTGGCGTTTTGAAGAATGGACCTCAGTTTCTCACGGTCAATAAAAACTTCATAGTCGGACAACAGCTTAACCTTTCCTTTGCTGTCTGCCTGTGAAAATAAAGGTATGCTGAGAAATCGCACGAGATTATCCAAAAGGAAGTGGGGCTTTATTAAAGGACTCGAGCTGCATGCAACATTTTGGAATTTGGACTTACAAGTGCGCAGATGTGTTTCAGTTCTGAATTCAGTTGTTTCTATCGTTTTGCAAAATGATGTGAAGAGGAAAAAAAATTAACGTTCTAAATGGCATTATGATATGAATCCCTGCTACAGTTCTGATTAATACAACGGTGAAATGCAAGGTAAATGCAAACTAACAATTAGTTACCTGGCTCGGCGAAAGGTTGGCCTGTATGGTGTACTGGGTTGCAGGCTGTGGTTGCGTACTCTGCAGAAATGCTTGAAAGTAACGAATCACTTCTATAGTAGGGACTAAAATAGCGAAACATTAATTGTTAAACTCTCGATCTGAACTATAAAAGCCTTTCTGTATCTACCTTTCTTATGACCTTCATATAGTAACCAGTCGGTCAGTGTGGCGAGCTTAGACTGGAATGATTATCAAATGTTCAGAGTCACTTTAATTTCAGGGGAATAACCAGCTGGCGTTATTTATATATCTTACCTGGTATGTTTGGAGACGGCATAGACATTTGAGCATCATCCATCAACTTTCTAATCTCTGCTCTCAATTTTGTGTTTTCATCTTCCAGATTACGGAGTCTTCTTTGACAGTTCACATCACTGCATTGGAAGTTTGCTTCGTCAAGTTCACCGGCTGTACAGTCGTTGACAGTGTTAATGGCATCAACAAATACTTTTCTTAAAATAGCGCGCTTGTTGCGTTCAGCCCAATGTCTTCTTGCATGTCGTCGTAGTCGCTGAACGCGTCAAGCATAGTATCGTCATAGTAAACGTCATTCTGTTCTACCGTGGGTATAGAACGGTAGGTTTCCGGGTATTTATGCTGTAACTGCCTGCCATTTGTTGGTATAAGCGGCTGTCTTTCTGTTGGAACATGTCCACCTCCATCAGTCGAAGGTGTTCTTTGTGTTACCCTCAAAGGTTGTTTGTTGCTGTTTTTTGCCAAAGGAAGCTGTTGTATGTTCGCCGTCAAGGGGTATTGATCTGTACTTACAAACGTAAGCTGCCGTCTTTTGTCCAAACCGTTTTTATCTGTAACCACCGAAGATAGCCGTTCTCTGTCTGTAAATGGTTGCTTTTCTATTCTTGCTAACAGTGACTGCTGTCTGATTGGCAAAAGTTGGTTTTCAGGATTGGAAAAATGTGGTAGTTGTTTCATTTTGGCCGTAAAAGGTTGTTGTAGCCTGTTTGTCAATGGTTGCAGTTTGTTTGTCAAATTCTGTTTTGGTTTGGTTGTTACCGTAGGTTGCGGTAAAGGAAGGCGATCGTTTGTCACCTGGAGATTCTCGTTTTCATCGTCAGATTCAATTAACTGTATGTTAGTTGTTGAATCTGTTGGAAAGTTAGCAGAAAGTATCTGTAAACTGTCCAACATTTGTCTTTCAGCATGTACGCTGGAGTGTGTCAGAGACTGCGCCCTTTTCTGACCATTCTGTTTACGCTTGCCTTTATCTTTCGATGGCTCGCATGGTTTCGCCACAGGGTCTTTCTTTTTAGCCTGTTTTTTGGCTGGCTGATACTCGGCATTCTTTAAATCTGATTCTTTACTCTTCGCCACCTTACGTTTTCGCTTGCTTATCTCCATAGCCCTTTCCTCGGTTTGTTCCTGGTTAATTGCTCGTAAATTCTGTAATTCATCTTTAGGGACTTTTCCCTCTTGTACCCATTTTCGTATTTTCTTACTAACATACTCTGCATATTCGTCTAAGGAATTATTCTGGCCTTTAAAAAAATATAAGAAGAAAAAGAATTGGGGTTGGCAATGCCGTAAGTCTGTGGATCGGGGAAGTTCCAAGAAAAAGAAAATACAATGTCCTAGAAGAGGACATTCGATTTAATCCTCTAAAACTGATAGTGGCAGTTCACTTCGCAATTAAGTATGAGCTTAAAAATGAAAAAATCATGCAATTGTCAGTTTATTTCCAAAGATTTTATTCACCTTTCTATTATTTCGTTTTTTTCCGTTTCGTTGTCATTTAAAGTGTTTTTATGTGTTAAGTTTCACCTCTACTTTTTTCATGCAGACGTATAGGTACACTTTGTAATTGACACTGCCTTTGTTAACTTTCACTGTCAAATGATACTCCGTCATGCATACTTCGAATAACGTGACAGTTAAAATTTGAAATAAAGGAGCCAAAGAGAAAGGGCCTGTGCGGTCAAAATTTAAAAGTAGCGACGGAGAGATGGGGATCTTATTGTAATCATGTACAATTTATCTGAAAGCATTGTTGTAAATCACAAGTGAAAAAAAAAAAGATTAATAAAAGTGTAATAACTCCGCATAGAGGGTATTTTAGCAGGGAATCCAGCCCGCTCAAGTAAGTTTTGATTTTGTATTCATTACAGGACAATGAAGGCCACCCAGTTTTTAAACCTTTTATATCTGATAACCGTTCCAAGGTAGCATTCCTGTTGAGTGAAAATGTTTCAAAAAAGAAAAAAGGACTTGCTTACTTTTCTCTCCTGTGGCAAGAATCACACCAACGTGCCTCTGTTTCTCTCCTCGTCCGGTGTTCCAGTCGATTTCGATTTCGGCCCCGACGTCGAATGGCCCTCTCAAAATGCAACGACTTTTTGGCAGTACACTGACACCATTTATTATTCATAAATACTGTACATTTTGTCTTGCATATGTCGGTGAACGAGATCTTGTTAACTGTCCAAATACACACTGCCTGAAAGACTTAACGCGGAAAGGCGGAACAGCTTATTTCATTG
>NC_090873.1:24124354-24151854 GCF_036669935.1 Montipora foliosa
AATTCACAAACAGATGTTGTGGACTGAGCACGCTTGTGCGGCGGGCTCCCCACCATATCTACTCCTGCAAAAAAGAAATTGACTACTGATAGTCGGTGAGTAAATTTCAAAGTATTTTAAGCAGCATAAAGTTAATCATGTACTAGCAGATTCTTGGGATTACAATAATTTACACTCCAAATTGCATTTATGTTTTCTTGGGCCTCGGAAATCAGAAATATCGCTTATGCGGGGGGCTCGCCAAACGTCAACTCTTTAAGCACGAGCTGCTATTTTTTTGTAATAGGGAACTTTGTGGAGAAAAACAAAATTATGGCTGTGATGAGGCTTCCATCAGCTTTCAGAGCAGCTGCTCGGATTTCAATACGACCGTGTTAAAGTCAAGACTAAATTCAGGCCAGAATGCAGGACTGAATTTAGGCTCGAATATCCGCAGAAATATCTCGCTCTATCGGTTAAGCCTTAAAAAATCCTGTTACGCGTGCCCATGGCTCTAATCGTGCTATGATAAAGCAATTAAGGTCACATTCAGGTCTGGATATGACTCGTTCAGGTCTGATACTCAAAAATAATGCCTATGCAAATTTTTGGGGGATAAAGAACAGGTATTATGGGATTTGAGAAAGTAGAAAGTAAACAAGAGTCCATTACCCAAGAGTAAAGTTTTGCGTTAAAATAAAAATATCGACCAAATCGGCGAACTCGATGTTGTATCCAATTCAAATTTCCCGGTTTTAAGATTCTTTGAGCATTGTATTTGCATTATAACTTGGTTTAAAACTAAACACTTTGCTGATGCGGATTGACTCTTGTTATAACAAAAGCAGTGCTAGTTACAGACTGGCAGTGGCATTAACCAGCAATGACCATGCATGAAAATGATAACGACAGCAGACAGGGAAATGGCACTTAAACGGGAATGAACTGAAATTACAGTGGTATAACAACGGATGAGCCAATATCAAGGAAAATTGTAGCGACAAATGTAATTATTTTAAAGTACTGAAAGGGAAACAAAACAGCCAATAAAAATCACAATAGCGGTGACTTGAATGGCATGTACATGGGAAATGGCGATAGCATAAAAATGAGTTTGGATTGCTATAATTTCAGTAGTCTTTAGTTAGCTCCTTCACACATTTTGTAAAAAAACAAAAAACAAATGTATAAAACTAAAAGATTGCATTTACCAAGAGATCTTCGTCAATTTCTTTCAATTTCTTTTCGTGAGCTCGGAACACTGCGCTTTTTATGTGTTGTGATTGGTTAGCTCTGAGGTGATAAGAAAGTAATAATTTATTCGGCACCTAGCAGCCAAACAGTATATATTCTTGCCTGAGCACTTTCGTCCGTCTCCAACATATCCCTCCTTACAAGTGCAGTTATATGAACCATTGGTGTTGTTGCACACGGCGACATGGCTGCAGTTATGTTTTCCTGTTAAACACTCGTCGATATCTGGGATGACATCCAACAAATTATAATTAGTAACAAATATGTTTACTTTCAATTGGAAATAAGTCACTGTCCACGAAATAACGTTACACACTGTATTTTGTTCTCGTGCCTTTCTCTAAACGCAGCTTTATGCGGGTGGAGTATGCAATAATGATAATAATGATAATAATAATAATAATAATAATAATAATAATAATAATAATAATAATAATATTAATAACAACAACATTGTTCACCCTGTGCCTCAACCCTATTGCTTCGAAGTTGAGAGCCACAAGCGTGAAGAGTTTGGATTGCTATAATTTTAGTAGTCTTTAGTTAGTTCCTTCACGCATTTTGTAAAAAAACAAAAAAACAAAAAACAAATGTATAAAACTAAAAGATAGCATTTACCAAGAGATCTTCATCAATTTCTTTCAATTTCTTTTCGTGAGCTCGGAATACTGCGCTTTTTATGTGTTGTGATTGGTTAGCTCTAAGGTGATAAGAAAGTAATAATTTATTCGGCCCCTGGCAGCCAAACAGTATATATTCTTGCCTGAGCAGTTTCGTCCGTCTCCAACATATCCCTCCTTACAAGTGCAGTTATATGAACCATTGGTGTTGTTGCACACGGCGACATGGCTGCAGTTATGTTTTCCTGTTAAACACTCGTCGTTATCTGGAATGACATCCAACAAATTATAATTAGTAACATATATTTTTACTTTTAATTGGAAATAAGTCACTGTCCACAAAAACGTTAGACACTGTATTTTGTTCTCGTGCCTTTCTCTAAACGCAGCTTTATGCGGGTGGAGTATGTAATAATGATAATAATAAAAATAAAAATAATAATAATAATAATAATAATAATAATAATAATAATAATAATAATAATAATAACATTGTTCACCTTCTGCCACAACCCTATTGCTTGGAAGTTGAGAGCCACAAGCGTGAAGAGTTTGGATTGCTATAATTTCAGTAGTCTTTAGTTAGCTCCTTCACGCATTTTTTAAAGAAACAAAAAAACAGAAAACAAATGTATAAAACTAAAAGATAGCATTTACCAAGAGATCTTCGTCAATTTGTTTCAATTTCTTTTCGTGAGCTCAGAACACTGTGCTTTTTATGTGTTGTGATTGGTTAGCTCTGAGGTGATAAGAAAGTAATAATTTATTCGGCACCTAGCAGCCAAACAGTATATATTCTTGCCTGAGCACTTTCGTCCGTCTCCAACATATCCCTCCTTACAAGTGCAGTTATATGAACCATTGGTGTTGTTGCACACGGCGACATGGCTGCAGTTATGTTTTCCTGTTAAACACTCGTCGATATCTGGGATGACATCCAACAAATTATAATTAGTAACATATATTTTTACTTTCAATTGGAAATAAGTCACTGTCCACGAAATATCGTTACACACTCTATTTTGTTCTCGTGCCTTTCTCTAAACGCAGCTTTATGAGGGTGGAGTATGCAATAATGATAATAATGATAATAGTAATAATAATAATAATAATAATAATAATAATAATAATAATAATAATAATAATAATATTAATAATAACAACATTGTTCACCCTGTGCCTCAACCCTATTGCTTGGAAGTTGAGAGCCACAAGCGTGAAGAGTTTGGATTGCTATAATTTCAGTAGTCTTTAGTTAGCTCCTTCACGCATTTTGTAAAAAAACAAAAAAACAAGAAACAAATGTATAAAACTGAAAGATAGCATTTACCAAGAAATCTTCATCAATTTCTTTCAATTTCTTTTCGTGAGCTCGGAACACTGCGCTTTTTATGTGTTGTGATTGGTTAGCTCTGAGGTGATAAGAAAGTAATATTTTATTCGGCTCCTGGCAGCCAAACAGTATATATTCTTGCCTGAGCAGTTTTGTCCGTCTCCAACATATCCCTCCTTACAAGTGCAGTTATATGAACCATTGGTGTTATTGCACACAGCGACATGGCTGCAGTTATGTTTTCCTGTTAAACACTCGTCGATATCTGGAATGACATCCAACAAATTATAATTAGTAACATATATTTTTACTTTCAATTGGAAATAAGTCACTGTCCACAAAATCGTTAGACACTGTATTTTGTTCTCGTGCCTTTCTCTAAACGCAGCTTTCTGCGGGTGGAGTATGTAATAATGATAATAATAATAATAATAATAATAATAATAATAATAATAATAATAATAATAATAATAATAATAATAATAATAATAAGGGGGAGCCAACAAAAATAACAAAGGGGAGCCAGATTGGGCTGCAGTGGGACGTCAGACAATCTTATGATTGACAGAATGGTGACGTTAGATTGTCACAGAGGAAAACGAAACCTAAGCATGGCTTGGGTAGATGTAAAGAAGGCCTACGACTCGGTGGATCACAGCTGGCTGCTTGAAATTATGGAAGTTCACCGCTTTCCTTCCTGGCTTTGTAGAGTCATGAGATTCTTAGTTGCAAGCTGGAATACCAGGGTTGTTACTACCACCAAACGTGGTCCCGAAACCTCTTGTGGTATTCGATTTAACAGAGGATTGCCGCAGGGAGACTCACTCTGTCCGCGCCTCTTTACGCTATGTTTAAATCCAATAGCCTGGTCACTGGAAGCTACTGAGGGATATAAGTTGTCCAAGCCTATAAGTGCCAAGGTATCCTATTTAATGTATATTGATGATCTGAAAGTTTTTGCGTCCTCTGAACTTAAGCTCAACAGAGTTTTAAAATCTACCAGTGCCGCCATGGAGGACATTGGACTAACATGGAATCCTAAGAAGTGCAATGTGATTCATGTGAGGAAAGGGGCTCAAGTGCATGATGCAGCAAGTGTGAGGTTAGGTCACGAGGGGGTCGTGGAAAGCTTGGACGCGAGTTCTACTTACAAGTTTCTAGGGGTGAGAGAGACTGTGATGCAGGATGAGAAGCTGGCATTGGAATGTGCGGCAAAGGTGTACCTGCAAAGGTTGTCATTAATTTGGAGTAGCCCCCTGTCTGATTCCAACCGTGTGACTGCAAGTAACCAGTTTGCTCTTCCAGTCCTCTCCTATTTGATGTGGACTCAGCATTGGCCTATTACAGAGCTTAGAGTGATCGACAGAGAGGCGAGAAAGATAATATGTGAGAACGGAGGGAAGCATCCGCTAAGTTCGACGGCTATGTTGTATCTACCCAGGGACAAGGGTGGGCGTGGCCTACGCGCAATTGAGCAAGAATACAAGCTAACAAAAATCAAATCTGCAATTAAGCTGTATGAGAATACAGATCCTACCATGAGGTTAGTTCAGAAGTTTGAAGAGAGGGCGAGTGAGAAGGGATTCACTTCGTTGGTTAAGGAGGCATGCAAGTACGCGGAGGAGCTGGACACGGGTTTGACTTTGAACTATCCGAAATCGTCATGCAGCCCGCGCCAAGCTCCGGATACAGAAATTCTAGGGAAGAAAGTTAAGGGTTATTTGAGGAGGACTGTGACGGAGAAGTTACAGGAAGAGATTGAGAGCGAGCAGTGGCATGGTCGCTTTCTGTGTGCACGGTGGCACGACAAAGATCTGAGCATGGATGAGTGTTTTGCTTGGCTACGGGAGTGGCCCTCAGCACCCACCCACACGATTACCGGGGTACTGGAGCTTTACGAACAGCTCACCCCTACTAGAGTGTATACAAAGATCAAAACAGGAACTTCACAAGGAGAGATCACGTGTAGGTTGTGCGGAGGCGCTGCAGAAACTCTTGCGCATGTTCTTGCAGGATGTCCTGCTTTAGCACAGTCCAAGTACTTGGAGCGACACAACGCTGCACTTAAGGTGTTGTTCTTTGAGGTGTGTAAAGACCTGCAGCTAGTGGACTCAGTACCACCATGGTACTCGTTAGTGGGACCCAAACCAGTGTACGAATCTCCGGAAGCTCAAGCTTACTGGGATGTACCAGTGTATGCCGAACAAAGCTATGTCAAGGCCAACAGAGTGGACGTCAGATTTGTGGATCACAGGAGGAAACGAGTCTGGGCAGTTGAAATGAGTTGCCCCTGGTTAGACAACCGTGGGAAAAAGGAGAGGGAGAAGACGGAAAAGTATGCTCCACTGCGCTGGGAGTTAAGGAAGCAGTACCCTGGCTATGTCGTGGAACAGTGCAACGTAGTGATTGATGTGCTAGGCGGTTGGTCTAAAGATTTAGAGAAAACAATAAAGAAACTTGTGGGCGCTAGAGGAAGGGAGGTTCTCAGAAGGATGCAGAAAGCTATTATCTCAAGTTCGCTTAACATAGCGCGGGCCTTCAAGGCCATCGTCAAATAATCTTACGAACTTTAGAAATTATAGAGTGTTAGAAAATTTTAAGGATTTTTTAATTTATTTATTTATTTTTAAATTTAAATTTAAATTAGAATTTTAGGATTTAGGATTTTAAGGATTATTATTGTTATGATATATATATATCTATATATATATATATAGAATGTATTTTATTGTATTTTATTATTTTAAAACGCTCCTTTATATAGAGACTTATGTTCCGTAAGAGGACATAGGCTACGCTTTGCGCCCTATGTACTTTTAACATTAGAGCATCCATACGTGTATACTGCAGATAATAATAATAACATTGTTCACCCTGTGCCTCAACCCTATTGCTTGGAAGTTGAGAGCCACAAGCGTGAAGAGTTTGGATTGCTATAATTTTAGTAGTCTTTAGTTAGCTCCTTCACGCATTTTGTAAAAAAACAAAAAAACAAAAAACAAATGTATAAAACTAAAAGATAGCATTTACCAAGAGAGCTTTATCAATTTCTTTCAATTTCTTCTTGTGAGCTCGGAACACTGCGCTTTTTATGTGTTGTGATTGGTTAGCTCTGAGGTGATGAGAAAGTAATAATATTTTCGGCCCCTGGCAGCCAAACAGTATATATTCTTGCCTGAGCAGTTTCGTCCGTCTCCAACATATCCCTCCTTACAAGTGCAGTTATATGAACCATTGGTGTTGTTGCACACGGCGACATGGCTGCAGTTATGTTTTCCTGTTAAACACTCGTCGATATCTGGAATGACATCCAACAAATTATAATTAGTAACATATATTTTTACTTTTAATTGGAAATAAGTCACTGTCCACAAAATCGTTAGACACTGTACTTTGTTCTCGTGCCTTTCTCTAAACGCAGCTTTCTGCAGGTGGAGTATGTAATAATGATAATAATAATAATAATAATAATAATAATAATAATAACATTGTTCACCCTGTGCCTCAACCCTATTGCTTGGAAGTTGAGAGCCACAAGCGTGAAGAGTTTGGATTGCTATAATTTCAGTAGTCTTTAGTTAGCTCCTTCACGCATTTTGTAAAAAAACAAAAAAACAAAAAACAAATGTATAAAACTAAAAGATAGCATTTACCAAGAGAGCTTTATCAATTTCTTTCAATTTCTTCTCGTGAGCTCGGAACACTGCGCTTTTTATGTGTTGTGATTGGTTAGCTCTGAGGTGATGAGAAAGTAATAATATTTTCGGCCCCTGGCAGCCAAACAGTATATATTCTTGCCTGAGCAGTTTCGTCCGTCTCCAACATATCCCTCCTTACAAGTGCAGTTATATGAACCATTGGTGTTGTTGCACACGGCGACATGGCTGCAGTTATGTTTTCCTGTTAAACACTCGTCGATATCTGGAATGACATCCAACAAATTATAATTAGTAACATATATTTTTACTTTTAATTGGAAATAAGTCACTGTCCACAAAATCGTTAGACACTGTATTTTGTTCTCGTGCCTTTGTCTAAACGCAGCTTTATGCGGGTGGAGTATGTAATAATGATAATAATAATAATAATAATAATAATAATAATAATAATAATAATAATAATAATAATAATAACATTTTTCACCTTGTGCCTCAACCCTATTGCTTGGAAGTTGAGAGCCACAAGCGTGAAGAGTTTGGATTGCTATAATTTCAGTAGTCTTTAGTTAGCTCCTTCACGCATTTTTTAAAGAAACCAAAAAACAGAAAACAAATGTATAAAATTAAAAGATAGCATTTACCAAGAGATCTTCGTCAATTTCTTTCAATTTCTTTTCGTGAGCTCGGAACACTGCGCTTTTTATGTGTTGTGATTGGTTAGCTCTGAGGTGATAAGAAAGTAATATTTTATTCGGCCCCTGGCTGCCAAACAGTATATATTCTTGCCTGAGCAGTTTCGTCCGTCTCCAACATATCCCTCCTTACAAGTGCAGTTATATGAACCATTGGTGTTGTTGCACACAGCGACATGGCTGCAGTTATGTTTTCCTGTTAAACACTCGTCGATATCTGGAATGACATCCAACAAATTATAATTAGTAACATATATGTTTACTTTCAATTGGAAATAAGTCACTGTCCACAAAATCGTTAGACACTGTATTTTGTTCTCCTGCCTTTCTCTAAACGCAGCTTTATGCGGGTGGAGCATGTAATAATAATAATAATAATAATAATAATAATAATAATAATAATAACAATAATAATAATAATAATAATAATAATAATAATGATAATAATAATAATAACATTGTTTACCTTGTGCCCCAACCCTATTGCTTGGAAGTTGCGAGCCACAAGCGTGAAGAGTTTGGATTGGTATAATTTCAGTAGTCTTTAGTTAGCTCCTTCACGCATTTTTTAAAGAAACAAAAAAACAGAAAACAAATGTATAAAACTAAAAGATAGCATTTACCAAGAGAGCTTTATCAATTTCTTTCAATTTCTTTTCGTGAGCTCGGAACACTGCGCTTTTTATGTGTTGTGATTGGTTAGCTCTGAGGTGATAAGAAAGTAATATTTTATTCGGCCCCTGGCTGCCAAACAGTATATATTCTTGCCTGAGCAGTTTCGTCCGTCTCCAACATATCCCTCCTTACAAGTGCAGTTATATGAACCATTGGTGTTGTTGCACACGGCAACATGGCTGCAGTTATGTTTTCCTGTTAAACACTCGTCGATATCTGGAATGATATCCAACAAATTATAATTAGTAACATATATTTTTACTTTCAATTGGAAATAAGTCACTGTCCACAAAATCGTTAGACACTGTATTTTGTTCTCCTGCCTTTCTCTAAACGCAGCTTTCTGCGGGTGGAGTATGTAATAATGATAATAATAATAACAATAATAATAATAATAATAATAATAATAATAATAATAATAACATTGTTCACCTTGTGCCTCAACCCTATTGCTTGGAAGTTGAGAGCCACAAGCGTGAAGAGTTTGGATTGCTATAATTTCAGTAGTCTTTAGTTAGCTCCTTAACGCATTTTTTTAAGAAACAAAAAAACAGAAAACAAATGTATAAAACTAAAAGATAGCATTTACCAAGAGATCTTCGTCAATTTCTTTCAATTTCTTTTTGTGAGCTCGGAACACTGCGCTTTTTATGTGTTGTGATTGGTTAGCTCTGAGGTGATAAGAAAGTAATATTTTATTCGGCCCCTGGCTGCCAAACAGTATATATTCTTGCCTGAGCAGTTTCGTCCGTCTCCAACATATCCCTTCTTACAAGAGCAGTTATATGAACCATTGATGTTGTTGCACACGGCGACATGGCTGCAGTTATGTTTTCCTGTTAAACACTCGTCGATATCTGGAATGACATCCAACAAATTATAATTAGTAACATATATTTTTACTTTCAATTGGAAATAAGTCACTGTCCACAAAATCGTTAGACACTGTATTTTGTTCTCGTGCCTTTCTCTAAACGCAGCTTTCTGCGGGTGGAGTATGTAATAATGATAATAATAATAATAATAATAATAATAATAATAATAATAAAAATAGTAATAATAATAATAATAATAATAACATTGTTCGCCCTGTGCCTCAACCCTATTGCTTAGAAGTTGAGAGCCACAAGCGTGAGGGGTTTGGATTGCTGTAATTTCAGTAGTCTTTAGTTAGCTCCTTCACACATTTTGTAAAATAACAAAAACACTAAAAAAAATGTATAAAACTAAAAGATTGCATTTACCAAGAGATCTTCGTCAATTTCTTTCAATTTCTTTTCGTGAGCTCGGAACACTGCGCTTTTTATGTGTTGTGATTGGTTAGCTCTGAGGTGATAAGAAAGTAATAATTTATTCGGCACCTAGCAGCCAAACAGTATATATTCTTGCCTGAGCACTTTCGTCCGTCTCCAACATATCCCTCCTTACAAGTGCAGTTATATGAACCATTAATGTTGTTGCACACGGCGACATGGCTGCAGTTATGTTTTCCTGTTAAACACTCGTCGATATCTGGAATGACATCCAACAAATTATAATTAGTAACATATATTTTTACTTTCAATTGGAAATAAGTCACTGTCCACAAAATCGTTAGACACTGTATTTTGTTCTCGTGCCTTTCTCTAAACGCAGCTTTCTGCGGGTGGAGTATGTAATAATGATAATAATAACAATAATAATAATATTAATAATAATAATAATAATAATAACATTGTTCACCCTGTGCCTCAACCCTATTGCTTGGAAGTTGAGAGCCACAAGCGTGAAGAGTTTGGATTGCTATAATTTTAGTAGTCTTTAGTTAGCTCCTTCACGCATTTTTTAAAGAAACAAAAAAACAGAAAACAAATATATAAAACTAAAAGATAGCATTTACCAAGAGATCTTCGTCAATTTCTTTCAATTTCTTTTCGTGAGCTCGGAACACTGCGCTTTTTATGTGTTGTGATTGGTTAGCTCTGAGGTGATAAGAAAGTAATATTTTATTCGGCACCTAGCAGCCAAACAGTATATATTCTTGCCTGAGCACTTTCGTCCGTCTCCAACATATCCCTCCTTACAAGAGCAGTTATATGAACCATTAATGTTGTTGCACACAGCGACATGGCTGCAGTTATGTTTTCCTGTTAAACACTCGTCGATATCTGGAATGACATCCAACAAATTATAATTAGTAACATATATTTTTACTTTCAATTGGAAATAAGTCACTGTCCACAAAATCGTTAGACACTGTATTTTGTTCTCCTGCCTTTCTCTAAACGCAGCTTTATGCGGGTGGAGTATGTAATAATAATAATAATAATAATAATAATAATAATAATAATAATAATAATAATAATAATAATAATAATGATAATAATAATAATAACATTGTTCACCTTGTGCCCCAACCCTATTGCTTGGAAGTTGAGAGCCACAAGCGTGAAGAGTTTGGATTGCTATAATTTCAGTAGTCTTTAGTTATCTCCTTCACGCATTTTTTAAAGAAACAAAAAAACAGAAAACAAATATATAAAACTAAAAGATAGCATTTACCAAGAGATCTTCGTCAATTTCTTTCAATTTCTTTTCGTGAGCTCGGAACACTGCGCTTTTTATGTGTTGTGATTGGTTAGCTCTGAGGTGATAAGAAAGTAATATTTTATTCGGCACCTAGCAGCCAAACAGTATATATTCTTGCCTGAGCACTTTCGTCCGTCTCCAACATATCCCTCCTTACAAGAGCAGTTATATGAACCATTAATGTTGTTGCACACAGCGACATGGCTGCAGTTATGTTTTCCTGTTAAACACTCGTCGATATCTGGAATGACATCCAACAAATTATAATTAGTAACATATATTTTTACTTTCAATTGGAAATAAGTCACTGTCCACAAAATCGTTAGACACTGTATTTTGTTCTCCTGCCTTTCTCTAAACGCAGCTTTATGCGGGTGGAGTATGTAATAATAATAATAATAATAATAATAATAATAATAATAATAATAATAATAATAATAATAATAATGATAATAATAATAATAACATTGTTCACCTTGTGCCCCAACCCTATTGCTTGGAAGTTGAGAGCCACAAGCGTGAAGAGTTTGGATTGCTATAATTTCAGTAGTCTTTAGTTAGCTCCTTCACGCATTTTTTAAAGAAACAAAAAAACAGAAAACAAATATATAAAACTAAAAGATAGCATTTACCAAGAGATCTTCGTCAATTTCTTTCAATTTCTTTTCGTGAGCTCGGAACACTGCGCTTTTTATGTGTTGTGATTGGTTAGCTCTGAGGTGATAAGAAAGTAATATTTTATTCGGCACCTAGCAGCCAAACAGTATATATTCTTGCCTGAGCACTTTCGTCCGTCTCCAACATATCCCTCCTTACAAGAGCAGTTATATGAACCATTAATGTTGTTGCACACAGCGACATGGCTGCAGTTATGTTTTCCTGTTAAACACTCGTCGATATCTGGAATGACATCCAACAAATTATAATTAGTAACATATATTTTTACTTTCAATTGGAAATAAGTCACTGTCCACAAAATCGTTAGACACTGTATTTTGTTCTCGTGCCTTTCTCTAAACGCAGCTTTCTGCGGTTGGAGTATGTAATAATGATAATAATAATAATAATAATAATAATAATAATAATAATAATAATAATAACATTGTTCATCCTGAGCCTCAACCCTATTGCTTGGAAGTTGAGAGCCACAAGCGTGAAGAGTTTGGATTGCTATAATTTTAGTAGTCTTTAGTTAGCTCCTTCACACATTTTGTAAAAAAACAAAAAAACAAAAAACAAATGTATAAAACTAAAAGATAGCATTTACCAAGAGAGCTTTATCAATTTCTTTCAATTTCTTCTCGTGAGCTCGGAACACTGCGCTTTTTATGTGTTGTGATTGGTTAGCTCTGAGGTGATGAGAAAGTAATAATATTTTCGGCCCCTGGCAGCCAAACAGTATATATTCTTGCCTGAGCACTTTCGTCCGTCTCCAACATATCCCTCCTTACAAGTGCAGTTATATGAACCATTGGTGTTGTTGCACACGGCGACATGGCTGCAGTTATGTTTTCCTGTTAAACACTCGTCGATATCTGGAATGACATCCAACAAATTATAATTAGTAACATATATTTTTACTTTCAATTGGAAATAAGTCACTGTCCACAAAATCGTTAGACACTGTATTTTGTTCTCGTGCCTTTCTCTAAACGCAGCTTTATGCGGGTGGAGTATGTAATAATGATAATAATAATAATAATAATAATAATAATAATAATAACATTGTTCACCCTGTGCCTCAACCCTATTGCTTGGAAGTTGAGAGCCACAAGCGTGAGGAGTTTGGATTGCTGTAATTTCAGTAGTCTTTAGTTAGCTCCTTCACACATTTTGTAAAAAAACAAAAAAACAAAAAAAAAATGTATAAAACTAAAAGATAGCATTTACCAAGAGATCTTCGTCAATTTCTTTCAATTTCTTTTCGTGAGCTCGGAACACTGCGCTTTTTATGTGTTGTGATTGGTTAGCTCTGAGGTGATAAGAAAGTAATATTTTATTCGGCCCCTGGCTGCCAAACAGTATATATTCTTGCCTGAGCAGTTTCGTCCGTCTCCAACATATCCCTCCTTACAAGTGCAGTTATATGAACCATTGGTGTTGTTGCACACAGCGACATGGCTGCAGTTATGTTTTCCTGTTAAACACTCGTCGATATCTGGAATGACATCCAACAAATTATAATTAGTAACATATATGTTTACTTTCAATTGGAAATAAGTCACTGTCCACAAAATCGTTAGACACTGTATTTTGTTCTCCTGCCTTTCTCTAAACGCAGCTTTATGCGGGTGGAGCATGTAATAATAATAATAATAATAATAATAATAATAATAATAATAATAACAATAATAATAATAATAATAATAATAATAATAATAATGATAATAATAATAATAACATTGTTTACCTTGTGCCCCAACCCTATTGCTTGGAAGTTGCGAGCCACAAGCGTGAAGAGTTTGGATTGGTATAATTTCAGTAGTCTTTAGTTAGCTCCTTCACGCATTTTTTAAAGAAACAAAAAAACAGAAAACAAATGTATAAAACTAAAAGATAGCATTTACCAAGAGAGCTTTATCAATTTCTTTCAATTTCTTTTCGTGAGCTCGGAACACTGCGCTTTTTATGTGTTGTGATTGGTTAGCTCTGAGGTGATAAGAAAGTAATATTTTATTCGGCCCCTGGCTGCCAAACAGTATATATTCTTGCCTGAGCAGTTTCGTCCGTCTCCAACATATCCCTCCTTACAAGTGCAGTTATATGAACCATTGGTGTTGTTGCACACGGCAACATGGCTGCAGTTATGTTTTCCTGTTAAACACTCGTCGATATCTGGAATGATATCCAACAAATTATAATTAGTAACATATATTTTTACTTTCAATTGGAAATAAGTCACTGTCCACAAAATCGTTAGACACTGTATTTTGTTCTCCTGCCTTTCTCTAAACGCAGCTTTCTGCGGGTGGAGTATGTAATAATGATAATAATAATAACAATAATAATAATAATAATAATAATAATAATAATAATAACATTGTTCACCTTGTGCCTCAACCCTATTGCTTGGAAGTTGAGAGCCACAAGCGTGAAGAGTTTGGATTGCTATAATTTCAGTAGTCTTTAGTTAGCTCCTTAACGCATTTTTTTAAGAAACAAAAAAACAGAAAACAAATGTATAAAACTAAAAGATAGCATTTACCAAGAGATCTTCGTCAATTTCTTTCAATTTCTTTTTGTGAGCTCGGAACACTGCGCTTTTTATGTGTTGTGATTGGTTAGCTCTGAGGTGATAAGAAAGTAATATTTTATTCGGCCCCTGGCTGCCAAACAGTATATATTCTTGCCTGAGCAGTTTCGTCCGTCTCCAACATATCCCTTCTTACAAGAGCAGTTATATGAACCATTGATGTTGTTGCACACGGCGACATGGCTGCAGTTATGTTTTCCTGTTAAACACTCGTCGATATCTGGAATGACATCCAACAAATTATAATTAGTAACATATATTTTTACTTTCAATTGGAAATAAGTCACTGTCCACAAAATCGTTAGACACTGTATTTTGTTCTCGTGCCTTTCTCTAAACGCAGCTTTCTGCGGGTGGAGTATGTAATAATGATAATAATAATAATAATAATAATAATAATAATAATAAAAATAGTAATAATAATAATAATAATAATAACATTGTTCGCCCTGTGCCTCAACCCTATTGCTTAGAAGTTGAGAGCCACAAGCGTGAGGGGTTTGGATTGCTGTAATTTCAGTAGTCTTTAGTTAGCTCCTTCACACATTTTGTAAAAAAACAAAAAAACAAAAAAAAAATGTATAAAACTAAAAGATTGCATTTACCAAGAGATCTTCGTCAATTTCTTTCAATTTCTTTTCGTGAGCTCGGAACACTGCGCTTTTTATGTGTTGTGATTGGTTAGCTCTGAGGTGATAAGAAAGTAATAATTTATTCGGCACCTAGCAGCCAAACAGTATATATTCTTGCCTGAGCACTTTCGTCCGTCTCCAACATATCCCTCCTTACAAGTGCAGTTATATGAACCATTAATGTTGTTGCACACGGCGACATGGCTGCAGTTATGTTTTCCTGTTAAACACTCGTCGATATCTGGAATGACATCCAACAAATTATAATTAGTAACATATATTTTTACTTTCAATTGGAAATAAGTCACTGTCCACAAAATCGTTAGACACTGTATTTTGTTCTCGTGCCTTTCTCTAAACGCAGCTTTCTGCGGGTGGAGTATGTAATAATGATAATAATAACAATAATAATAATATTAATAATAATAATAATAATAACATTGTTCACCCTGTGCCTCAACCCTATTGCTTGGAAGTTGAGAGCCACAAGCGTGAAGAGTTTGGATTGCTATAATTTTAGTAGTCTTTAGTTAGCTCCTTCACGCATTTTTTAAAGAAACAAAAAAACAGAAAACAAATATATAAAACTAAAAGATAGCATTTACCAAGAGATCTTCGTCAATTTCTTTCAATTTCTTTTCGTGAGCTCGGAACACTGCGCTTTTTATGTGTTGTGATTGGTTAGCTCTGAGGTGATAAGAAAGTAATATTTTATTCGGCACCTAGCAGCCAAACAGTATATATTCTTGCCTGAGCACTTTCGTCCGTCTCCAACATATCCCTCCTTACAAGAGCAGTTATATGAACCATTAATGTTGTTGCACACAGCGACATGGCTGCAGTTATGTTTTCCTGTTAAACACTCGTCGATATCTGGAATGACATCCAACAAATTATAATTAGTAACATATATTTTTACTTTCAATTGGAAATAAGTCACTGTCCACAAAATCGTTAGACACTGTATTTTGTTCTCCTGCCTTTCTCTAAACGCAGCTTTATGCGGGTGGAGTATGTAATAATAATAATAATAATAATAATAATAATAATAATAATAATAATAATAATAATAATAATAATAATGATAATAATAATAATAACATTGTTCACCTTGTGCCCCAACCCTATTGCTTGGAAGTTGAGAGCCACAAGCGTGAAGAGTTTGGATTGCTATAATTTCAGTAGTCTTTAGTTATCTCCTTCACGCATTTTTTAAAGAAACAAAAAAACAGAAAACAAATATATAAAACTAAAAGATAGCATTTACCAAGAGATCTTCGTCAATTTCTTTCAATTTCTTTTCGTGAGCTCGGAACACTGCGCTTTTTATGTGTTGTGATTGGTTAGCTCTGAGGTGATAAGAAAGTAATATTTTATTCGGCACCTAGCAGCCAAACAGTATATATTCTTGCCTGAGCACTTTCGTCCGTCTCCAACATATCCCTCCTTACAAGAGCAGTTATATGAACCATTAATGTTGTTGCACACAGCGACATGGCTGCAGTTATGTTTTCCTGTTAAACACTCGTCGATATCTGGAATGACATCCAACAAATTATAATTAGTAACATATATTTTTACTTTCAATTGGAAATAAGTCACTGTCCACAAAATCGTTAGACACTGTATTTTGTTCTCCTGCCTTTCTCTAAACGCAGCTTTATGCGGGTGGAGTATGTAATAATAATAATAATAATAATAATAATAATAATAATAATAATAATAATAATAATAATAATAATGATAATAATAATAATAACATTGTTCACCTTGTGCCCCAACCCTATTGCTTGGAAGTTGAGAGCCACAAGCGTGAAGAGTTTGGATTGCTATAATTTCAGTAGTCTTTAGTTAGCTCCTTCACGCATTTTTTAAAGAAACAAAAAAACAGAAAACAAATATATAAAACTAAAAGATAGCATTTACCAAGAGATCTTCGTCAATTTCTTTCAATTTCTTTTCGTGAGCTCGGAACACTGCGCTTTTTATGTGTTGTGATTGGTTAGCTCTGAGGTGATAAGAAAGTAATATTTTATTCGGCACCTAGCAGCCAAACAGTATATATTCTTGCCTGAGCACTTTCGTCCGTCTCCAACATATCCCTCCTTACAAGAGCAGTTATATGAACCATTAATGTTGTTGCACACAGCGACATGGCTGCAGTTATGTTTTCCTGTTAAACACTCGTCGATATCTGGAATGACATCCAACAAATTATAATTAGTAACATATATTTTTACTTTCAATTGGAAATAAGTCACTGTCCACAAAATCGTTAGACACTGTATTTTGTTCTCGTGCCTTTCTCTAAACGCAGCTTTCTGCGGTTGGAGTATGTAATAATGATAATAATAATAATAATAATAATAATAATAATAATAATAATAATAATAACATTGTTCATCCTGAGCCTCAACCCTATTGCTTGGAAGTTGAGAGCCACAAGCGTGAAGAGTTTGGATTGCTATAATTTTAGTAGTCTTTAGTTAGCTCCTTCACACATTTTGTAAAAAAACAAAAAAACAAAAAACAAATGTATAAAACTAAAAGATAGCATTTACCAAGAGAGCTTTATCAATTTCTTTCAATTTCTTCTCGTGAGCTCGGAACACTGCGCTTTTTATGTGTTGTGATTGGTTAGCTCTGAGGTGATGAGAAAGTAATAATATTTTCGGCCCCTGGCAGCCAAACAGTATATATTCTTGCCTGAGCACTTTCGTCCGTCTCCAACATATCCCTCCTTACAAGTGCAGTTATATGAACCATTGGTGTTGTTGCACACGGCGACATGGCTGCAGTTATGTTTTCCTGTTAAACACTCGTCGATATCTGGAATGACATCCAACAAATTATAATTAGTAACATATATTTTTACTTTCAATTGGAAATAAGTCACTGTCCACAAAATCGTTAGACACTGTATTTTGTTCTCGTGCCTTTCTCTAAACGCAGCTTTATGCGGGTGGAGTATGTAATAATGATAATAATAATAATAATAATAATAATAATAATAATAATAATAATAATAATAACATTGTTCACCCTGTGCCTCAACCCTATTGCTTGGAAGTTGAGAGCCACAAGCGTGAGGAGTTTGGATTGCTGTAATTTCAGTAGTCTTTAGTTAGCTCCTTCACACATTTTGTAAAAAAACAAAAAAACAAAAAAAAAATGTATAAAACTAAAAGATAGCATTTACCAAGAGATCTTCGTCAATTTCTTTCAATTTCTTTTCGTGAGCTCGGAACACTGCGCTTTTTATGTGTTGTGATTGGTTAGCTCTGAGGTGATAAGAAAGTAATAATTTATTCGGCACCTAGCAGCCAAACAGTATATATTCTTGCCTGAGCACTTTCGTCCGTCTCCAACATATCCCTCCTTACATGATCAGTTATATGAACCATTAATGTTGTTGCACACAGCGACATGGCTGCAGTTATGTTTTCCTGTTAAACACTCGTCGATATCTGGAATGACATCCAACAAATTATAATTAGTAACATATATTTTTACTTTCAATTGGAAATAAGTCACTGTCCACAAAATCGTTAGACACTGTATTTTGTTCTCCTGCCTTTCTCTAAACGCAGCTTTCTGCGGGTGGAGTACGTAATAATGATAATAATAATAATAATAATAATAATAATAATAATAATAATAATAATAATAATAATAATAATAATAATAATAATAACATTGTTCACCCTGTGCCTCAACCCTATTGCTCGGAAGTTGAGAGCCACAAGCGTGAAGAGTTTGGATTGCTATAATTTTAGTAGTCTTTAGTTAGCTCCTTTACGCATTTTGTAAAAAAACAAAAAAACAAAAAACAAATGTATAAAACTAAAAGATAGCATTTACCAAGAGAGCTTTATCAATTTCTTTCAATTTCTTCTCGTGAGCTCGGAACACTGCGCTTTTTATGTGTTGTGATTGGTTAGCTCTGAGGTGATGAGAAAGTAATAATATTTTCGGCCCCTGGCAGCCAAACAGTATATATTCTTGCCTGAGCAGTTTCGTCCGTCTCCAACATATCCCTCCTTACAAGTGCAGTTATATGAACCATTGGTGTTGTTGCACACGGCGACATGGCTGCAGTTATGTTTTCCTGTTAAACACTCGTCGATATCTGGAATGACATCCAACAAATTATAATTAGTAACATATATTTTTACTTTCAATTGGAAATAAGTCACTGTCCACAAAATCGTTAGACACTGTATTTTGTTCTCCTGCCTTTCTCTAAACGCAGCTTTATGCGGGTGGAGTATGTAATAATAATAATAATAATAATAATAATATTAATAATAATAACAATAATAATAATAATAATAATAATAATAACATTGTTCACCCTGTGCCTCAACCCTATTGCTTGGAAGTTGAGAGCCACAAGCGTGAGGAGTTTGGATTGCTGTAATTTCAGTAGTCTTTAGTTAGCTCCTTCACACATTTTGTAAAAAAACAAAAAAACAAAAAAAAAATGTATAAAACTAAAAGATAGCATTTACCAAGAGATCTTCGTCAATTTCTTTCAATTTCTTTTCGTGAGCTCGGAACACTGCGCTTTTTATGTGTTGTGATTGGTTAGCTCTGAGGTGATAAGAAAGTAATAATTTATTCGGCACCTAGCAGCCAAACAGTATATATTCTTGCCTGAGCACTTTCGTCCGTCTCCAACATATCCCTCCTTACAAGAGCAGTTATATGAACCATTAATGTTGTTGCACACGGCGACATGGCTGCAGTTATGTTTTCCTGTTAAACACTCGTCGATATCTGGAATGACATCCAACAAATTATAATTAGTAACATATATTTTTACTTTCAATTGGAAATAAGTCACTGTCCACAAAATCGTTAGACACTGTATTTTGTTCTCGTGCCTTTCTCTAAACGCAGCTTTCTGCGGGTGGAGTATGTAATAATGATAATAATAATAATAATAATAATAATAATAATAATAATAATAATAATAATAATAATAATAATAATAATAACATTGTTCACCCTGTGCTTCAACCCTATTGCTTGGAAGATGAGAGCCACAAGCGTGAAGAGTTTGGATTGCTATAAGTTTAGTAGTCTTTAGTTAGCTCCTTCACGCATTTTGTAAAAAAACAAAAAAACAAAAAACAAATGTATAAAACTAAAAGATAGCATTTACCAAGAGATCTTTTTCAATTTCTTTCAATTTCTTCTCGTGAGCTCGGAACACTGCGCTTTTTATGTGTTGTGATTGGTTAGCTCTGAGGTGATGAGAAAGTAATAATATTTTCGGCCCCTGGCAGCCAAACAGTATATATTCTTGCCTGAGCAGTTTCGTCCGTCTCCAACATATCCCTCCTTACAAGTGCAGTTATATGAACCATTGGTGTTGTTGCACACGGCGACATGGCTGCAGTTATGTTTTCCTGTTAAACACTCGTCGATATCTGGAATGACATCCAACAAATTATAATTAGTAACATATATTATTACTTTCAATTGGAAATAAGTCACTGTCCACAAAATCGTTAGACACTGTATTTTGTTCTCGTGCCTTTCTCTAAACGCAGCTTTCTGCGGGTGGAGTATGTAATAATGATAATAATAATAATAATAATAATAATAATAATAATAATAATAATAATAATAATAATAATAATAATAATAATAACAATTTTTTTGAATGTTAGACATCCAGTTGAATAAATAGACAAATAAATAAAACTAGTACTGGACATTAACCTGAAACTTAGCGACGTCTCACCTAGAACCACTAGGCTTCTTCATGCACGATCGTTGGTGAAGGTCCGATTTGCATGAAGAAGCCTAGTTCTAGGCGAAACTTCACTAAGTTTCGGGTTAATCTCCAGTACTAGTTTTAATTATTTGTCTACTTAAACAATTGTTCATTAAAATAACGCTTAAAAAGGTAAGTTTTAAGATTACCCTTAAAAGAGGCAAGATCTACACTACATTTTATAGTCACGGGTATTTCATTCCACAGCTTACGTGCAGAAGCAGTAAAAGCGCGATCACAATCACATTTGAACTTAGAACGAGGTATCGCTAACGGGTTCCTATTCATAATGATCGTAAAGTCCTAGTAGGCTTATAAATTTCTACCAAATCACTGATATAACTAAGGCATAAGTTATTTAAAACTTTAAAAGTCAACAGTAAGATTTTTAAAATAGTTCTCTGCTCAACGGGGAGCCAGTGAAGTTCCTTCAGTAAAGGAGTATCGTGATTATACTTACGACCTTATAAGATCAACCTTGCCGCATAATTCTGGGCTAATTACAGTCTATGAACTAAATATTTTGGAAGACCATATAGTAGAGAGTTATAGTTGTCTAGTCTGCATGTAACGAAGGCGTTTACTAACGCCTTTGTACCATTAACGGACAAAAAGTTTAAAAGCCGAGAGATATTCCGGATATGAAAAAATGCAGATTTACAAAAAGCTGCGAGGCAGAGAGATTGTGCGATGTAATGATCAAAAGCTCAGTCTTATCACCATTAAGTTTAAGTTTGTTCAAGGACATCCAAGTTGCAATACCTAGTAGGCTCGCTTCGATTCTCGGAATAGGAACAGGAACAGGAGTCAACTGAACGAAAAATAAACCTGACAGTCATCCGCATAGAAATGGAAGTTCATATCATGTCTCCTTATAATGGCGCTGAGAGAAGACGTATACAATAGATACAAAATTGGACATAGAACGAATCGTTGGGAAACTCTATCCATCAGATTACACCGGGAGGAATTTGATATTGGTCAGTGAAAGAGGACTTGAACCAAGCAAGGACTTTAAATTTTCCTTTGATACCAAACCGAGAATTAAGTCTGTGAAGTAATAAACCATGGTCGACAGTGACAAATGCCGCAGAAAGATCGAGCAGTAATAAAACAACAGTGCAACTACGATCCACAGCACGTAAGATGTCGTCATGAACTCTCAAAATGCGGTGTCAGTGTTGTGCATTTTCTTGTAAGTCTGCCTACGAGCCAATTGGCCCATCATCATTTTAGGCCGGAGCTTATCCCCGTTTCTGTAGCATGAAGCGACTAAGGAGTGTTTCTACTTCCCCCTGGATGGTCCAACGCAGGGCTAACCCCAGCATTAAATTCGCGGGTACCCACTTATACACCTGGCTCTGGTTGCTCGAAGCATGGTTAGCGCTAACCAGCGTTAAATACCATGGAAACCTGCAGGTTTTGACACCTTACCAAAGTTGAAATCATTTCAACCTGAATTTCAAATTTACTTGCAACACATATATATCAGTAATTATTAAATTTCAACCTCGGATAATGCATTTCCCGTGCTCTGATTGGTTCTCTCAATCTAGTTTATCAGCTCATATATCTTACTAGCTTGGCCTTAATTGCGCTAAGCGTTGCTGAGCTAAAAGTTCTTTGGCCGGAAGAAGAAATTTCTCTTTGAATAAAGGAAAAAAAAAAAAACGTTTTTGTGGAAAGTATGGATCAATTCCGACATTTAGAAGAACGCGAAAAGGTAAGAAATGTTTTCGTGATGAGCCTGCGTCTACGTGACCACAAGTGTCTTGCACAACATCAGTTCTCATCAAGTATTTTCGATTTCGCTCGGATCTCGTACTTTCTAAACTTTTGGAGGTTAAGGAATTTAACCAAACAATTATTCTGTTCGCACTTGTTGGATATGAGACTGGTTATAGCAAACACGGCGCTAAGCGCCTTGTGGGCTAGTTACCATCAGCTACTTGGCTAAACACAACCAACAGAATATTTCGTAAGGCTCAAATTGTTAGATGGGATCTTACCGTTTTTGCAGTGTCGTCCGGTGAATCCTGCTTTGCAGGCACACTTGTAGCTGTTTTCTTCGTACAGTGGCAGACACGTTCCATTGTTCTTACAAGGCCAAGCGCTACATGGTGACTATAAAGAAGTGAACCAGATTTATTTGATATAGATTTGGGTGGAATGTAAAGCTTCCTACGAACTTGTTAACGCAGCGAAACCTTCATCTTCCAATTCAAGAAATAATTTCACAAGTTACATTAAAAAGGTGTTAAAAGGTAATAAAGGTCATATTGACACTCAATAACCACTTGGCCTTTCAAAATTTAATTTATTCCTTTCAGTTCTGTACAATAAAATAAGGTTGTTATATTTCGGCGAAAAACGACGTCAGCGACAACCAGCGACAGTGGTGGTGCTGGTGTGCGACGTTCTTCGTAACACTACTCACATGTACTCAATACGTACCTATTTTTTAAGGTCTAGGTTAGCGTTAGTTCGAAGGATGGTTTCATGCGTATTCCATCTTATTAAATTTACACCATAGAACTTCGAATTTCTATGGTTTGTCAATATGACCGCGTTAAAAAAAGTAATAATAATAATAATAATAATAATAATAATAATAATAATAATGATAATAATAACAATAACAATAATAAAAGAATTAAAAAAGAGAAGAAACACAAAACACACACTGTACGCCATGAAAGTCCAAGACATTCGACATACCGCGATGCTGAAGTGGTGAAAGGCCTCGTTGGAAATGAATTTGTCCGAATTGTTGTACTTGTCCGAAGGGAGCAGTTCACAAAGTAGTTTGCCTTTGATGTCCGGGAAAGCAGCCAGGTTGTATGAAAAACATGTCGGAGTTTCCAAGCAGGCAAGCGAGCACTGGGGTGTCCGGTCAACGTGACTATACCCAAGAATGGTGATATTCAAGTAGGAGAATTTGTCTTCTTTAAAGTTTACGAAACTGACACCAATGTTAGGTTCACCACGACTGATAACCTTGCCGGCTTTTTTTTCTGAAACAGATGAATAGCGGCTGCACAAAAACATAACAGTATTATACAAAGAGAAAGGTATCGAGAACGACGCAGCGACCACGAGCTCCTTGACAACAGTTAATGTTTGTAGTTTTGAAGCCAAAAATGTATTCTTCTGGTTTCAGAAAGTTGTCTTTTTCTATGGTAGGTTCTCCAAGCAAAAGGAGATAGTCTTAAAGGTTTAAGCTACAAGGGATTTTAAATGTCAAGTTCGGCTAACGGTGTAAGCATTTTTTCCAATTTTTGGACGTTCTTCTTTGTTTAAATTCTCGGTCGAAAACATTGTTTTCAACTTTGATGGAAAATAACAAATGCAAAAACCGAGGTATAAAATATTACTGACACCCTTTAGTTAACACATCTAATAACGCTTAAACAAAAGAATATTTTTTTGTTTTCAAAACTACATTTAAGGAGCATTGAAGTGATGTTCATTTCATTCTCATAGCATATCAAATACTGACGATATGAACGTTTTAAAAAAACTGACACCTCGAACCTATGAGGGGCCCTCAGTTAATGTATAACAATGTTTAATATTCAATTCCTGTCTTAGTTTGCAGCCTTGGAACGGCAATAAGTTGATGGAATGATTGAATTCGAATTAATAATAAGTAATAAAAGACCGGTCTTTGTTGACGTTCGTAACACACGGTATCCGATGCTCCCTGTTCAGAAACGAAATTGGAATCCTCTAAAACAAAGACTCGGACAGAAGACAAAAAGAGTAACAGTGCCGTTACATGAAATGGAAAAGACAAACTACAAACTGTACTCTTTCAATGTTTTTGAGGGGCGTTAAACATTCCTCAAAAAGGAAAATATAAAGGATTTGTTTTCTTCGGAATTGGATAGAAATTAGCTATTTTTTAAAAGCACAAAAATATATGGCGCTTATCTGTTGCTATGGTGACGTCACAATAATGCATGCATCTTGTTAAAAATAAGTTACCCCAACGTTACCGTTACATGAGGAACAGTTGTACAGCCATTCCTTCTAATAAGAGAGTCTCTTCAAATTGTCATGCAAAACTGCTTTGAGACACCTTGAGACTTCCTTTGATTTTTAAGGGGAAGACATCGGCCAAAAACAAGTCAAATACAAAATTTTTTTCTCATTTGACCACTGTGATGACGAATATCGTTGTCGATAAGAGTACAGATAACGCTGAACCCCATTTGATTTGTTAAATGCCAATCTCTTTCTCTCCAATGAAAAACAGAAAGTAAGGTAACCCAACCCTACAATCACCCTTTGAAGTTGGTTTTCTTACTGAGTTTGAATGATTCCCCCACCCCACCCAAACAATGTTGCCAACGGTGAACAGACATTTCCCTGTGTATTACAACATTGAATGGGTGGAGGGGGGACTTCTATTTGGAAGCTTTTAGTGGAATTTTGTGAGTTAAGCTTAGTTTCTGACGTCTGAGAGGTTTTAAGGCCCATCCTGACGTTAGCTTTCCAACTATTTTTGGCACTGGTTGTAGCTAGTTTCCTATCCCTACACTAATTCACTATCCCTAGTTCACTATCCTTAATTGATAAAATAATCACTATACCTAGTTCACTATCCCTAACTGATAATGAATTAATTAATTATTTCGAATACAGGGAAAATTGGTGAAGTTGTTAAATTTGTGTGCTAACTAAAAGGCTAGGATCGTTTAAGTTAGCGGACCACGGTTTAAGGACTCCTTATAAGAGGCGCTCTTTAGTTTGGTCCATCTGCAGAATTAATGCTGAAAGTTTCTTCAAATGCGTTAATCCTTCAGTGATCTAAATGTTCATTTTCTTAACTTTCCTTGTTTGCTAGTCATGAAATTTGGTATTATATCAACACAATATCCCTTAGCTAGTTTCTTGAAGTTTCTTCAAGTGCTTTAATCCTCCAATGATCTAAATGTTCATTTTCTTAACTTTCCTTGTTTGCTAGTCATGAAATTTGGTATTATATCAACACAATATCCCTTAGCTAGTTTCTTGAAGTTTCTTCAAGTGCTTTTATCCTCCAATGATCTAAATGTTCATTTTCTTAACTTTCCTTGTTTGCTAGTCATGAAATTTGGTATTATATCAACACAATATCCCTTAGCTAGTTTCTTGAAGTTTCTTCAAGTGCTTTAATCCTCCAATGATCTAAATGTTCATTTTCTTAACTTTCCTTGTTTGCTAGTCATGAAATTTGGTATTATATCAACACAATATCCCTTAGCTAGTTTCTTGAAGTTTCTTCAAGTGCTTTAATCCTCCAATGATCTAAATGTTCATTTTCTTAACTTTCCTTGTTTGCTAGTCATGAAATTTGGTATTATATCAACACAATATCCCTTAGCTAGAATAATCTTCATTCTCAAAACTTGTTCAATCCTTGGTCATTTCCGTTTGTGTGCCTTGCAAAACACAGGTATACAGTTACGGATCTTAAAAAATGTGCAGCGTTCAAGATCAACGTTTTCTTCGTCCGCACTATTTGAGTATTTGCAATTGACGAATTATGGCATACTTTCCTAGACTTGGATCTCTGCAATCCTTGGTCATTTCCGTTTGTGTGCCTTGCAAAGCACAGGTAATTTGTTGACAGTTTCGCTGCTGCAAATGCTTTACTTTGAACATTTTTTTTTTTGCACGATTTTTTTTTGTTTCGTGTTAGTGTTTAGTTGCAATGGTTTCTCTTAACGAAAGGTAAATTCGTGAAGAAAATGAGTCAACTTTTTTAAAATATCTTTCTCCCACTCTAAAAAAAATGGCTTGACAACAATTGTCATTTATCCTGCTTTCGCCAAAAAGCTCTATTATGAGCTAAAAAATGTGCGCTCTTAGTTCAAGCAATTTACAAGCTAGGTAGTTTCGGTCATTATCCCATCCTTCGAAGCTGATCGAAAGTGCAGCCTTAGTGTTCGTTATTAAACTTCGAACCAAATGATCCCTTTCATTCCATGCTCTCGGTTCAACCAATTTAAGGACTAAAGCTTTTCTTTTTTTAATGTAATCTCGTGTTTAAATTGACCAACTGAGAAGCAATCAAAATAACAAAAAATGGGAATTCGTGTCCCTTCAATTCCTTGATATTTTGGCAGTCCGACTTCGTTTTGGAGAAAACTTGCCTGGAAGAACACCCTAAATCTGAAAAAATCCGGCTTCTTTAGCGAATAAGACCACAGTGTCTGTAAGCCCAACAATATTGCAATTACATCGTTGAAGTGACATGGTCTCTACCAAACTTTGTTTAAGTGGACCCATCAAGTGAATTTAGCTAACTGTTGAGGCTCCTTAACGAACAAGTTCGCATTTAGCGACCATAGTTTCATGCGCCTTGCAGCCGCAAGATGGCAGGATTCCATGTCCCGAGGTCAGAAATCTTAAATTTTTTTTAAATTCCCACATTGATTTTTTGTTCATTTTTGGACAATGGGGAGATAATTGTAAATAAAATCTGTTTCTGAAAAGAAAAGTAGAAGTCACCGAACATCCAAGATCGTTAAATCCAAGCAAAGCTATAGCAATGGCCATCTGCCCTATCATTGTTCATTTTATTACCTAGCGCCCGCTCGATGCATGACGTGGCATGTGAATTTGCGTGCGCTGTAAGGATGCACAGTAGCAATGGGCGCCAACGTCCTTAATTTATGAAAAGCTCAAGTAAAATGAAAAAAGGGCTCAAATGCTGCAAAGGCCCTTTCTTCAGTTGGGCTTGGTTTTGTGACTTATTTGGTAGAGAAAAGTTGTTTATTACACATAACATGATAATTTTATTCCATAAAGCTCATTTGTACAAATCTCTATACGCTTTATTTTCACATGTGGAAAAGGCTTATACAGCCAATCAGAATGGCGTAGAACACATGTCTATCCACACTATTAGTGCTTTGTTGTAGTGACGTCTGTTCAGACATGTATTCTGAGCCATGATCAGAGGTTCTCTGCAAATTATTATTTAGTTTGAAGGTTAGGTTGTTAATTGAAAAGACAAGGGGAATTTAGAAGAATGAAAAGAGTTCCATATTACATGTCTTT
>NC_090873.1:24161854-24176854 GCF_036669935.1 Montipora foliosa
CAAGCCTTTAACTGATAGCTTCAATAATACCCAAGGTAAAATTCGGAAATTCATCTGGCGTTTCTGCGGATGATGGCGTGAGCTTTCGTTTGTTCCGTGCTTTGTACTCTCATAAAGCACGCTGTTTAAACCAATGAGAGCGCGCGTTATATAGAAACTTTATTATAAAAAGATTTAGCCAAGAACAAAATCGGAGCTCCCTGGTTGTTTATAATTACTGCCTTTAGGATTAGTGAAAATAAAAGGTTTTCGAATTGTCCGCGTCTTGGTGTTTCCGGCTACTGCTTAATTTATTAAATCATTCAGTTGCTTTGCTTTCTTCTATTGGAAAATTCATTGCCTAACTAGCGGATTGTACGGTAAATTTCACACGAAAAACCGACACCGCAAGAATCACGAAGCGATGAGTGCGATATCGGTTTTTCGAGTGAAATTTACTTTAGAATTCACTAGTTTGGCATTGAATTTTTCTTGAATCGCGTGAATTTTAAAAGAAAACAAGCACACCCTCAACGGGCGAATGGAAAAGGAAAAAAGCATTTCGGAGTCAACTGTCATTAGTCAGTGAATAGGAATCACGCTAAAATTAGAAACTGTCATCACGGTCATGAAACTTTGTCAGTTCAAGGTCGAAAAAGAGTTTTACTGATGTACTTTATTCCACTTTATCTCTGAAAAAGAGATCATTTACATTTTGATGTATATCATTGAAACACGCCAGCTTGGCTTGGAACAAGAATCGGCAGAATACGGCAATGCAATCAAGAAAAGAAACGTCAAACGAGATCCGTTGCAACAAATTATCTTAGTTTAGGTAATTTAAAAAATCTTCTGAAAACACAAGCTAGTGATATCCCTAATTTTACGAGAACTCAAGAATTATGTGTTTATAACATAAGGCCACAACTGTCGAGGCAGATCGAAAAACAGGAGCACTTGTTTGAACGCATTTTAGAGCAAAACAAACAAACAAATCAACAATTTCTTTATGTCCAAAAGAGTACAGATAATTGTTGTTTAATTCTAGTTGACAATAAAAGTTTAAGTTTCATTCCTAAACAAAGGAAAAACCGATGAAATAACTCTTTAAAATAGCATCCGTAAAAATAACAAACGGATTAGTGCCCAAAAAAAATATTTTTGGAGTAACTTCTTCCACCAAGTTCGAACTGGTATTCTGTTTTGTAGTTGTCGTTCTCTTATCTCTCCTTTCGTTTCAGTTCTAGTCATAGGTCGCCCAGGCATCATGCAACCTTATCAGAGCTTCTAAAGATATGCCAAAAATTTCAATACAGAGAAAAAAAGCAGCTCTAAACAAACACTCAGCTTTAAGTTTATATCCCTCCAATGCTAGACTTGAATAGGCCGCTTTGGAAAATACCGTAATAGTCTTTGTTTGTCCCTCCAAATTTTGCATCAGCATTGTTTTCAGTTTCTCTTGGGAGTTACAACGGTCCCAAGAGAAAACAAAAACAATGCTTATGCCAAATGTGGGGGAACAAACAAAGAGTATTATGGTATTTTCCGAAGTGGCCTATGACTGCGTAGCTACCAGTGTGGACCACAGCTATCACGATACGTCAAACTGGATTGAAACCAGCAAAAAATGCAAAAGAAAACATTTTCAAAACCGTTTTCCACCTGAACTCGAGTAGCCGCGTCGAGCAACAGAAAGCGCGCGAAAAATGAAGCCTCGTTTATGTTTAGGTGAGTTAACCTGGGTTGAGCCTGCAATCCAATCTAAAACTAGTACCTTCTCAGCGGTCAAAAATACCTAACCTCGGGCTTGAGCCCGCGATATAATTACGTGATACTGGTACATACGTCCGTACGTTCACCTCTCCATGTATGCCAGTGTGAACAGTATCATGCTAGTTTACAGCATACATCTTTGATATTGGACATCCATGTTTTGATCAATCGACATCGGGTATTCCTTGTACCCGCAATATGGTCACGTGATACTGGTCAGCCGATACCTTGTTTTACAAGGTACAGTCAAATACGATTGTATTCGATTGTACCTGTCAAAACAAGGTATCGGCTGACCAGTATCACGTGACCATATTACGGGTACAAGCTTATAGCTCACCGAGGTCATCTCTATGCCCGGTGCGCTTTATGACAAACTTGTATGGAACTTTCTTTATGCAGTCCTCTGGTTGCTAGCTGTGGTTTGTGAATTGAGCCTGGATTCCAGCGTCTTTAGGTAACCTCTGAACCGTTTTCCCCAGCATTTTGTGAGCCACGGGGCAATTTCCATACCAAACTGCAACATCTGTTAAAAATATTGATTTGGCTATTTTTACAACCTAACGTACACAATTTGCTATATTAGATTGTTGGTCACATTGAAGTTGTCCAGTGTTGAGTTTCCTGTAACTTTCTCCCAATTTCTCCACAACTTGGACTGTGAATCCATTTGTGATCCTCCTGGTGGTGATACGTTGTTAGCTCAAGGGATCTACTTAACTGACTTTTTACATTTATTACCCTTGTCCGCCTGTGAATCACATGCTCATCCAGCGTTATCATATAGAAAACTGGCCCATTAGGGAGTCCCACGTAAATGCCTCACATTAAGTGATCAATCAGCCGTGTTGCCAGCATGGTTGTCCTGATAGTGTAGTGTCATCACACCCGACTAGTGATCAGTGGGACGTGGGTTCAAATCCCGCTCAGGTCAATTACAGTTTTCCCCAGAAGTTGTCCAATGTAGAGTTTCTTGTAACTCTCTCTCAATTTCTCCTCAACTTGGACTGTCAATCCATTTCCGATCCTCCTGGGGGTGATACGTTGTTGGCTCAAGGGATCTACTTAACTGACTCTTTATATATATACCACCATAAAAATACTTGAATCCACGTCTAGGTGTCAAGTAGAACGCGTCTTTCGCTACTCCAGACTCGGGACACCTGGACAGTCAAATATTTCTTGCATAGCTGAACGAAACAGCTTCGAAGCGAACTGTTGTTATGCGTAATGCCCAATTCACAATTTGCGTAAGAAAGCTCCTTGTCAACGATTATGACAGGAACGCATGAACAGACTTCTGGTGCGTAGAAAAATGGTTGACAAGAATCAAAACAACTACAGAAACGGAAAGAAACATTAAGTTTTTTGACGACGCCATAAATGATTCAAAGTCTTTTGTTTCTCAAAACTCTGTGTAAATCACACAATTATGTCAATTCCATTGTCTTCGTTTCGATCGCACTAGGGTGTGAGCCTCCAAATTAGCCAGTGCTTGTTCCCCTGAACAAAAGTTCTTAATTATTTGATCCTAGTAGTATGGGCGGTAAAACAGCGGCAGAAAATTCAGTTTAATTTTTACAATACTAAGACACATTGGTGTATTTACATTTTATGGAGATACATCAGAAATAAAATCTTGAAAAACCGTGAAAAAAGTCAGATAATACGGCCCTCGGGATGTATGTCGATTAATACCTCCGTTCTTGGTATTGATGTCTTACGTGTTTTAGTTCAGTCGCAATCTCAGGATTAAATTCACTCTTTTGACTGACGCAACGACGAAAAATACGTGCTATGGTACAAAATCGAGTACAGATTACTTTTGCAGTTCACATTTAATTTTTAGTTGAAGGAATGGAGCAGGTGCTAACTATATTATTGCTGTCGAGAAACTTTTAGTGTCATTTCTGATGTGAAATTTGCAGAAAAACCTAACTATTTTAGACCTATTGGTATCTCGATAGTACTACGGTAAAAATGGCGCAAAAAAACATTTGGGGTAAAATGTCATCATGTACGGTAGCTGTTGTGTATCATTTTTGCATGGAAAACCTCTTGTCAAAAACACATTTTTGAAACCCTTTCCTTTAAAAACGCTGAGACGTTGAATCCAAAAGATAGGTCCGTTTTCGATTTCGCCTAAAATAGCGCAAAATCCTTTTTTTTTTTTTTGGATTCAAAAGTCCGTTTTCGGATTTTCCCTAAAAAACGCATCCTTAGAGTATTCCTTTGAAGGACTGTTGTTATAATAACAAAATGTCTTTTACAGGATAAAGTGGAATAAATAAAAGCCATGTAAAGGCTGAAATTGTGACACGGCGAATATTGAACGGACTAACTGACGTTCATAAGGAACCAGGTCAAACATTTTGAAACCGGTTTATCTTCTCGGATAGCGTTCTGGTATATTTCCATAATTTTATCTTGTTGTTACCTTACTTGAGCGTTACCTATATGCTAAGCCCCTCTCAGTAATCAGTATTAACTACTGTTTTCACTTGATCTCTCCTGTCCAAAACCGCAATACAGGCAAACGATAATTAATTAGAAAAGACAAGGCTACGTAATAGACAAGAATAAAAGTTTTAAAAAAGTTAGAAGCATACCATTCTTGCAAGCAGAAAAGACGTCAAAGACAAAGAGGGCTGAGAAGATAACAAAATGGATGGAAGAGCACATGGTGACTTCTACCACAGTCGCATTGATAACAAGCACGCAGAATGCCTTCAAGACAGTCTTGATATATTTCAAAATAGGTGTGCAGGTGGTACGAAAATGAAACGAAATAGCTTTCCATCATTTAGCCAATGAAGCGTACTATTCTGGTAATTTTATGCCAGCTTGACGGCTGTTTCTTCAATTAGAAACTGTTTTAACCAATTTAGTTGGACACTTGAATGCCATAGCAACTTTCTGAAAAACAAACATTACGAAGAACACAAGCACTGATAAAATAAATTACCTTCGTACGCGTGTACATAAAACCATCGATTTGACAAAGTAAGCGTACTAGATCGTGTGGTTTTAGATTTTCATGAAAATATCACTTATTAGTCCTTTTTTGGTCTCCTTATTTTATGAGTCTATCAAACTATTCAAAGCTAATTTGTCCTGTCAAAACCGGATGACTTTAAGGCATTCAATCAACGTTCGCGTCAGTCACCGTACGACAAAATCACAATTAATTATTTATAAATAATTACTGATCGTCATCCAAAGCCATTGTTTCTGTCTGCATTATATCACCGGATGCCGAGAGAAAAATAATGCAAACTTTGTCAGAAAAAGGGGTGCGGTCTTTTTTGGTGGCAGGGAAATTATCAGGGGTAATCCTGAACGCCGGAGCTAAAACGCTTAATGTTACTGTGCGCTGACAGAACTTGCTTGAGGCAATATTTTTAATATTGCAGCACCGCTTAGCTGTTACCTGTTACTGTTTTCACCCAGAATTTTTTTTCAGTATTAAAAATCCTCGGATGCCATCGTGTATTGTAGATCTCAACTTAGAGAGATTCCTAAAATAAATAAATATATAGACCACAAAAAGTTCTGTTCAGGGAGACGAACTTCAACGCAAACATGTTTAAATTTTACTAAGTGCAAACCTTACAGTGACAAAGTTTCTTACTGATATAAAATAACAATCTTTGTACTATAAGTACTAATTACGACTAGTACTGACTGATTATAATCTTCGTTGTTCTTTTCCTCGACTACTTTTTCCCCTAACCCCCTCTCTACTTTTTGTTCAACATCATTGTTAATCAGGTTTTCCTCTTTTTCCTTCGCATCAAATTCAACCTTCTTTGGAATCGTTCCCTGCAAGATTCCACTTGCTTTTTTTTTTAAATGTTGACGAGGCAAACTTATACTCCCTAAGTCCATCACATGATCGGTGACTAGTGGTTTCCACAATAACTTGTTCTGGTATACCACCTTCGTACAATCGAGTGGCACAAATTTACCGAAGTGAATGATTTGTGAAATGCCCCTCAAATCCTGCTTTTCGCGTGAGCATCAGCGTTGGTAAAAAAAAATGATCAACTAGAGCAGAAAGAATTGTAAAATCTACCCATGAACTTGCTGTTTCCTTACTTTTCACGTCAGCGTCTTTGTAACTGGAAATGCTGTGCTGTGCAATAATATAGATTTGCCACAGCACTGAGTAGAAAGGCCTCGCGCTTTATACTTCTTATGCACCGATCGAGTCGAAAATGCAACATCCCCCCCCCCCCCCCAACCGGAATATAGACGTTTGAAGATTGGATCGTTCAAATTCCCGTGCCCCTGGGCCAAAATTGCGTTCAAATGCCCTACCCTTGTGACGGATTTGTCTGTGAAATGCCCCTCTCAAAATGCACATCGCCGTCAACTCCTCTCGTCTTTAATAAAGCTTGTACAATCATGCCAACACACGCTCCTTGATTCTTTATATGATTGTGCCATTTCTACCGGACATGAATAACTACAAAAATACGCCTTTATTATTGAAATATTTATTGTTTTGTAAAAACTGCTATTCGATCTACAGTGGTTTTGTCTAGCTCACTGTTTGCTGCTGTTTAATAAGGCTCAGATTCTAAAGAGCTCTGCAGACAATAACGCCGGGCAAAGCCTGCTTGTCTCATGGCCAAAAATCTGCATTTTTAAAATTCAAGTTCTGATTCATTAATATTTAACAACCTCTACTTTTCATACAAAGCTTCGAGAATACTACCTAACATTTGAAGACCTCTTTTCGTATGCTATATATCTTCCTTTAAAATTCTTCCATCCCGGCCAAATAAATACGATGGCCTACGGAAAAACAAACAACAACAAAAACATACACTTCCGGTTAAAAATTCCCCACCTCACCCAGGCAAAAGCCTTATTTGTCAAATTCCCCACTCACTGGGCACAGAAAATAGTCAAATAACCAGGGTTTGCCCAGGAAGAGGGAGGGGTGATGAAGTTTTGTCGACCTTATCGGCGCATTACATCAGTTCAAAAGGTCCAGGCCACGGTTCCTTCCTTACTGTGCAGTGCAATTTGACCTAAATTTCAAAATCGAACGAGCGCGCAGCACGACTTCGATTTGAAATCACAAGTATGATTTCAGACCAAATTTGCACGACATGAAGTTCAATTAGCACCTTATTACATCCATTTAGAAGTTACAGAATAATTATTTAATTGCTAAAATACAGGATTTTAGTCAGCAGGCAAGATTGATCCAGTTGGGAGCAAAAGTTGCAAAATTCCAAAATTCACCACACAATGTTTTTCTTTGTCTTTCCTTTCCCTGCAATTTGATTGGTTACCATAAAAAAGCCTTGAAATCTGATTGCATTGGTTGTTTTGTTTTAGTGTTCCATTCTCATTGGCTGGTGGAATGGTGCGGTTTAGAGGGAAACAATCTTACTGCTGAGAGCCAATCAGATTGTAAGGGTCACCAGTGATTTCTAAATCGAGGTAATAAAACAAGAAAGCATAACAATGTCCATCTTTCACTCTGGTGTAAAATTACACGAGGCAAACTCATTTCCAACTTACGAATGTGATTGAAGCTGAAATCGATATTTAAAATCACATCTTTTGCTTCAGGTTATCTCTGATACAAGCTTAGCCAAAATGCCGGGGTAAAGCTAAGATAATGCAGATAAGTGGTTGACAGGGATGTAGCTAAGAATAAATTCATCGGGTTAAAGGTTCTATTGAGGCGGCAATTTCGTGCTCTGAGCATCAAAGGGACCTGGTAACAAGATAGTTCAGGTTATCTCTGATACGCACAGTAGTACTTAATGAAAAACGCTTTTATTTTATTTCCAGTATTGATAAATTCTTAAGATAATTCCGTATCCATTTCTTTTGTCAACACATCGAATGACGTTTAAATTTTGTACAAAATAATTTCCGATCTTCTCAGTTCCATCGATTAACGGCTAAAATTCAGCCGGGGATCACTCCTTTCTCTGGCGGCGATTTTCACCAGCAGCTAGCACTTCACGACATCCTTGGATTAACAGCCAGTCTTCCAGCGCTGGAGCATTAATTGGGCCACTGTAAACTGAAATCAACAAATTAACACAAATCAAATCAAATGAGAACCCTTGTTCTTTCTCTGTCCTCTAAGTTTTTTGTTCGTTTTCCGAATGTCAGATCCAACGGATGGAGAGCTAAGGATGTCACACTGTGTTATAAGTGCAAGTAATATTGCGAAGGATTGAGTGAGGCGTTATATAATTCAACATGTACCTCTGAAATGACGATTATCGACAACTCCTAAATTTCTCTGGATTGAATATTATCGTGATTTTAGATTACTCTGTCCCAAGACTTGTGGTAACAGATGAAAAGAAAGAAAGTAAAAATTGCACCCCTGGAGAGGATTTGAACCCTGAGCAACCACTCTGAATGAACTGCTTTTCTCCAATAAACCACCAAATGTCAATTTGATGACGATTGCACCGATTATTTACCAAAACTAGTAAGTATATATAGAATCATTGCTAAATAGTGGTTAAGTCTAGTGCTTGAAATGGCTAAAATGGTTAACGCACTCTTGAAGTTTGTTAACCGACATTTTCTTCTGTTTGAACGTGTTACTTAGCGGGTGATAATACACGTTTACAGTGGCATTCGGAAGAAAAAAAAATATTGGCATATATTTAAAAAGTAATAACGTTCCAGCAGTTAGCGAGGTGGTACATTCCCAAGTTCGAGCCCTGCGAAACAGATAGTGACTTCATTTCCCATAATCCCTATCAAGCGCTAAGCGCCCTAAATTGACAATAATAGTCAATTTAGAAAATAATAGGAGTTTTCGATAATCGTCTTTTCAGAGGTATAGGTTGGGTTGTCTAATTTGTGATAATTGTAAACTAGCATACATTGCTATTTTGCTGGGACGTGTCAGACGCCTGGTGGCATGGACAGTATTTTGTGGGATTTAGGTTTTGTAGTTTGCAGGCGTTGGTAGGCTGAGTCATTCTTACGGTCAGCCTTTACTGCGAGCACAAGTCCAGTTTCGTTTATTGTTATATCGCGCTGAAAAAAGTTTTATGGCTTCGTTAGATTGTATATGATAGCATTCTTACATTATTAAGGACTTAAATGAAAATCTGCGATGGCGACGTGGACGAAATGACGAAAACGTAACTTCAAAATAGAAATTTGCAATATAGTAAGTTTTTTCAATTTATTATTCGTCCATCTCGTCAGTAATAATAATAATTTATTCATTTCAATCGCGCAAGCTACATTAAAATATGATCGCCGGCGCGTCACAATCAATTAAAATAATTACTATACAATTCATAATTACAAATACTACAAAGCTTATAGGTCAAATTAAAAATTTACAATTTGTGGTAGAAAATATATTAGTTAAAAGTATATATACATATATATAATATTTGTAAATTAAAAAAAATGTATATCAATTTATGTAGTACTACGCAATATTAAAAGTAAATCGGTGACTGTATAAAATCCTTAAAAGCGTCTCGAAAAAGGTAAGTCTTTAAATGAGCCTTAAATGAATCCACCGATGTTATTTCACGCAATCTAACAGGTAAAACATTCCAAAGTTTGGAGGCGGCCGCACAGAATGCTCGGCGATCCCCCAACGTTTACTTGGTACGTAGTCTTCGATGTTTTAGTAAAAGCTCGTTTTCAGATCTGAGCAAGTAGTTAGATTTAGATTGGTCGTTTTTATGCTAGAGATGTTAAAGTCGTCAAGACGCATTTAACGTCTGAGACGTTAAAACCGTCTGGTATAAAAACGAGACGCATAAAAGTAGACGACCTAACAGAAAACAAAACAAATATTTTCTGAAAAAGACTGGGTTCTATCCTCGGAAGACACTAGAGACGAGGAAACTCGGCGCCAAATAAATTTGAAGCGCGCGAGTGTACGAAAAAAATAAACATGGTGGAATTACAACTTCATAAGTCCATTACTCGACGTCGCCAAGAAAGGCAAGATATGGAAATACAAATGTTTTTAAAGAAGAAAGCGGCCTTTGCAGGATATGGACGAAGAACTAGATGTGGCTCAGTCACTTGGCTTGTGTGCCGTAGCTATGAAGAGACCAAGGGGAGGACGAAGCGTGGATGAAGAAAGGAGTTCCTCGTTCCTCGCGACTCCTTCAAATTCTCCTTGGTCGCCAAGTTGTTTGAGCGCTAAGCCTCGATTTCAGGATTAAACGCTAACTCATGCCAGTCGTCTGTGGACTAGTAAGGGCTAAATGCGTCCCAGTAAGGGCGTCCCGTTTTTATACGCTTAGACGTTAAATGCGTCTTTCTTATTATACCGTTTTTCTACTAGACGTTAAAGTCGTCTCGATACGACTTTAACGTCTCTAGCACAAAAACGGCCACTTAGTAGTAATAAGTCCGCTAATATATTTTGGTGCCATACTATAGATCGCCTTATAAGTAATGACTAAATCCTTAAATACTATTCCGAAAGTGCGCAGGCAGCCAGTGTAGTTGGAAAAGCACTGGTGAAATATGATCAAAGCGTGAAGTATTACAAATAAGGCGCGCGGCAGTATTTTGAGCACGTTGTAACTTTGATAGTTAAACTTGTGGCAAACCATATAACCAATTGTTACATAAAGCTATTCTACTCGTGACCAATGCATGTACTAATAATTTCGTAGATTCAATTGATAAAAATTTCCTTATACTCCTCATATTTTGTAAATAAAAATAAGAAGCACTACATATTTTATTGATGTTTGTAACCATACTGAGCTGCTGGTCAAACCAACAGCCCAAGTTCTTGGCTACTAGACGGGGGGCAATCAAATGATCATCCACAGAAAGGGATACATCACACAGTTTATGCAACCGCTGTCTAGTGCCGATCAGTAGATATTCAGTCTTATCGTCATTAAGCTTTAGACGGTCCAACAACATCCACTGACGAAGATCCTCTATGCACCGTGGTTAGCGTCGTACAATGTGGACCAAGTATCCCATAAATAGAACGGTAGGAGCGGTTTCAGCGTAAGAAATAGAAAATGAAATGTTTACATTTGTAAGCTCGTGTTGTCGTTCAAAACCTCAAATTTGGTGATTTCAGGTGGTCGTTGGGAAGAGTAGTACCGCAAATATACGTGATAAAATGAGTGCCATGTGCCGCATGATTATTTTTCTTCTTTTAAACACTGATATTGTTGTTTTGTGGCGTTCTTGTTGACGACGGCGTCGTAGATAAAGTCCTTCTTGTAAATAGTGTTTTTCAATAAGAACTGTAACCCAAAAACCCCAAGGGTTGCACCACTGCCTTGGTCGGGATAACACGTTCCCTGGTTTTCATGCACCTTCTGACTTTTAAGGACGGTGCCTACTATTGTTATTGCGCATACGTTCTGCGCATCTCCAGAAACTCGGATACATTGCTTGGTATTTAAAACCTTTTTGCTAATATTGTTGGTTAATTATCTTTGAAAAATGCGTGGTTACCCCCAATTTTCTTTTTGGTTTTTAATAACACTTGTTGAGATCAGCTTTTCCCGCACATTCATAAATCTCGCATAAATACCTTTGAATTAGCAGGCACCGTCGTTAAGAGTTTTCGTTTCCGGCTCTGGTGTATGGCTCTTTATAATAGAGCTGATGTATAGATGTTTTTGTACCTATTTCAAAGCTAGAGAAATTTTACGGTGACTTGGCCGGCTAACACACCCATATATCATATAGCGCGAGTGTCCTGTTAAGTAGTGCTGGCATTTCTGACGTTACGTCCTAATTCACTACGTTCAAGCGAACGTAAATCATTTTGATCTTATAGATCCATAAAGCAAACTGAGCCACAGGTGTGGGAGGATCGCAAGCGAACCCAAACACAACTTTTAATGGACATAGTATACAAGAAGTATTCAATTTCAACAAGCGGAACTTAACATTACAAACCTAGACTGCGCGACACACTTAAACGCGGTACGGCTAGAGTCGGCCTCTTTAACATACATATTTTTTGCCACATCACTTTTCCATCGGCCGCGCAATTTCAATAGTCTCTTGGAAACAACTTTGGAATCGTACCCGATGGTAAACTATGCAGACCATAGACCTTTGGATCGCATCCCAGGACGCCGAGAGCTTATTTGAACACTTCCCAGCATCTCGAATAAGAAAGTCTCGAAGAACGCATCAGATACCCCGACTTGGTCTTGCTTAAAGGACTTAACAGTGGAAGATCGCTCGTTGGAGTAAACCTCGCTTTGCGCATATATCTAAGCAAAATAGAACTGGACAATATTTGGAAAGGGTTTTTGCAATGTACACAAAATTTTCTTCTCTGTAAACTTCCGTCTTACTATGGGAAACAAAAATGTTTATGTGATCTTCAAGAAAAACTGTGTGCTTACATAAGATATTACTAAGCTCACTAAAGCGGAAAGAACCCGCAAAACCTAAAGGTCGAATAAGAAGATGATTGACTCAGCCCACATGTGGGCTGAGTCTCAGTCGATCTCAACCTGACTCGAAGGTTTTTCTCCGGGTACGCCGGTTTTCCTCCTTCATCAAAATCGACTCACAGCTAATTAACATCTAGCTGTGGTGCTAGACTGTATAGCGGCAGCCAGAGGCGCCTTTGTATGCTTTCAGCCAAATATCGTGAGCTGCGCCCTTCGCAATTCAGTCCTCAACTGCAAGTAAGGGTGATTAGCACTGCCAATTATTATTATTATAATTATTATTATTATTATTATTATTATTATTATTATTATTATTATTGTTGTTATTATTATTATTATTATTATTATTATTATTATTATTATTATTATTATTATTATTATTATTATTATTAATAAAAAGTAACACTATCCGACGTTTCGGAGTCAGACATGACCCCATTATCAAGGTTAAACTGTACTGGAAAATTCGCAATTTAAATATAACGGGCGTTAGGTCAAAACAAAGACATGCATAAATGGAAATTAAACGATAGTTGACACTAAGATATTTACAATTTTTGCTAGAATACAAAAGGCAAAGGTCAAACAAAAACTTTAGCACGAATGGAATCTTACTGCTTATTTAGTGATGGTTGACGCTCACGTATCAAAAGCATCTCGTGAACGAGACAGTCAAATTTCGATTTGCATTTCTTTAGGATCGTAAAATGTGCCTTAAGTTCAGGTTTGTCCAGATCGTGTTTCGTCTTCATGTGTCGACCAACCGAAAATGATAGGGATTTGAACAAAAAATAGGGATATCACGTCTTCTAAATAAAGACCTAGACGTTGACGAACACATCATCAACTTGTCATCTCATCGTTCTTCCAGAAGCTAGTTTTATGCAGAGGTTTGAGATTCTCATTTCCAACATCAACCTTTTCTCCGACTGAGATTAAAGCCAGCTTTGAGAAAGCCTTTTGGTTTTTAGATCCAATTCTACCGATGGACAAAAAAGAACTTGTCTCTTCAACTCTCCGCTCTATCGCCCTAAACTACATCGAACGCAAAGGTCCTAAACAACCCAGAGCTATACGTACTGCCATAGCACAGTTGAAACAGCGTGATGATATCATAATAACTAAACCCGATAAGGGATCAGGGTTGTCATTATGGATAAAGCTGAGTATATCCGGCTTCTCAACAAAGCCTCCATCGATGACAGCACGAAATTCGTCCCTATTAGCTCAGAAAGACCAAAAGCGAAGGGTCGACCGCCCAAGTATTACCATCCCCTCTTAGAAAAAGAGAAACTTGTTAACAACGCCATAAAGAGAATTCTCCCCAAGGACGTCGCTGAATCGCTACTATCACAGGGCTCGCGTTTAGCTCATCTTTACGGCCTGCCGAAGACGCACAAGAAGAACCTCTCTGTTAGACCCATACTATCCGCAACAGGAACATACAACTTCCAGCCGGCAAAATGGCTTGACGAAAAGCTAAAACCTCTCTCTCTCAATCATCATACCATCACAGACGTTTTTGAATTTGCGGAGAAAGTTACTCAACTCGATTTTAACGAGAATGATATTTTAGTATCATATGATATAACTTCTTTGTTTACAAATGTGCCTTTGGACGAAACGATAGAGATACTTGCCACCAAGGCTTTTAGTGACAATTGGTTCAACAAAACCAACAACCTAAATATCACCAAATCAGACCTGATCGAACTGCTAGAATTAGCTACCAAACACCAGCTCTTCCAATATAATGGTGAACTGTACGAACAGAAAGATGGAGTAGGCATGGGGTCTCCCCTAGGCCATTTAGATCTGCCTGATTACTACAGACGGTACGTAGACGATACAATTACCGTAGTGTCTTGAGAATCAGCCGCTCATGTTTTCCTTGACGAATTAAACAGCATTCATCAGTCTCTACATTTCACCATGGAAATCGCGACCAATGGTAAACTACCTTTCCTTGGAATGCTTCTTGATAAGAATGGTCCTCGGATATCAACCTGTGTCTACCGAAAACCAACTGACAAAGGCTTATTATAACCAATGTGTTGTTTATTATTTTAAATGTGTTGTATGCGATATGGACTACATCGGTTATACAACAAAGCATTTACATCAGCGTATAGAGGAACACAAATCCCTATCATCTTCGGTTGGTCGACACATGAAGACGAAACACGATCTGGACAAACCTGAACTTAAAGCACATTTTACGATCCTAAAGAAATGCAAATCGAAATTTGACCGTCCCGTTCACGAGATGGTTTTGATACGTGAGCGCAACCATCACTAAATAAGCAGTCAGATTCCATTCGTGCTAAAGTCTTTGTTTGACCGTTGCCTTTTGTATTCTAGCAAAAATTGTAAATATCTTAGTGTCAACTATCGTTTAATTTCCATTTATGCATGTCTTTGTTTTGACCTAACGCCCGTTATATTTAAATTGCGAATTTTCCAGTACAGTTTAACCTTGATAATGGGGTCATATCTGACTCCGAAACATCGGATAGTGTGGTTACTTTTTATTTTTAATACGTTTTCTAAATCGATCCTTCTTAAACTATTATTATTATTATCATTATTATTATTATTATTATTATTATTATTATTATTATTATTATTATTACTATTATTATATTTGGCCTTAAAACATCAAAAGATAAAAATTGTAAATTCTCATCTAGCAGGTGACTTGCTGGACATACTCCGGCTTTATACTAGCTTTTACAGGAAAAAAAAAGGCTCATTATCGATTCGTATCAGAGAATTATACCATACAGGGCTCGAAATTAACTTTTTTGCTCAGGTGCCAGCTGGCAACTAA
>NC_090873.1:24181854-24184354 GCF_036669935.1 Montipora foliosa
CAAACAGGTAATATCGCTTGTGGTAATTCTTACATCACGGGTCAGGTTGTTGAAAATTAAAGAAATTAGAATGCTAAATTTTGTAAGATAAATACTAACCCTTTACCCTTTACCCTCTTACCCTTTACCCTTGGAAAAGTGTTGCCGTTTATTTAGGTACGAGTGATAACTCGGGAATTTGAGAAGTCGCTTAAATCGCATTCAATCAGGCAAATAACCACACAAGGAGCGAGAAATTCACCACGAAAATAAAGTACGGCTTTTTTATTGAGAACTTTTGCGGGTAAATATCTTTTTCAGTTTGTTATCGAGATTCCCATACAAATCCTTATAATTGTTTACCTTCCGACTCTGGGCCCGGAGAGGACAAAACGCGGAGCCCTACTCCATGGAGTACTCTATGCAGTACCCAAATGGAGTACCCAAAAAATACTATTTCGAACGAGTACTGTTGATCAATGTGTAAGCAACATCTCAAATAGTGCTTACGTAAGCCTCAACACCCATTTTAAACAGCATTATTTAACAGTATTGAAGTCTAAGCACTAATTTTAAAAAGGTTAGCTTACATGAAGTAATCAGTCATCACAACAATAATCGAAAGCTAACCTTTTTAAAATGGGTGCTTAGACTTAAATACTGTTGAACAATGCTGTTTCAAAAAGGTGTTGAGGCTTAAGTAAGCACTATTTGAGATGCTGCTTGCACGTGGATCAACAGTATGCATTCGAAATAGTATTTCTAGGGTACTCCATTTGGGTACTCCATAGGGTACTCCATGGAGTACCCAAACGGGCTACTTTCAAGTTTAATTTCCTAACAACCTTGAAATGTATCACTACTTTAGGAGGGCCATCACTTTCGAAACTTTATCACTTTCTTGAACATACATACTTTTCACATATTTTGTGATTTAATTACTTTTGCTCAGTACACCCTTTGGCTACCCAAAAGTATCAACCCTCCAAACGTAGCAATCGGAAAAGGCTGCTAAATCTGAAAGTAACAAGAGTTATTGCTTTCAGAACTTCATGGTAGCTATTTTATTGTAAATACTGCTATACATAAATTTATACATTGGTTCACATAAAATAAACACTCACATATAAGAAGCTAGATCTTTCGAGATCTGGATGAACAGGTTCTTACATTTCAGGTTACTTTTGTACAAAAAAGGCTAGTTACGTTCTTAATAGGTTCTTGATTTTTCAGAGGTTGTCGTTGCATAGTCATTCACAGAAATATAACACTACTAGGACATAATGGTTTAGAACTATAGTTTAAAAACAAACATATGCTTGCCAAGCTAAATAATACTAGTCCGAATGCTTGCTGAATAAACAATAACATGCTGAACAAAACATTTTAGGTTATTCATATTGTGCACATAAGAACCCCTTTTCCTCACAGGATGAGCAGGTTCTAATAAACTTGAGTATTAAAATGCCAAATTTCAGACTGTAGGTTCTTAAATCTCTCGGTGGTTACATGCGGGTGTTTACTGTACCAGAAGTACAATTTTTCACCGTGGTATCTCTATAGTATTGATAATGAGTTTATTCACGTGATTGTTAAGTGACAAGCTCCATGAGGATCTAGGACTCACGTGTTACTAATATTACTGTTGTACCTGAATATTGTCTAGCCCAATTATCTGCCATAAAACCATTGTTTTACTACTGAATTTCAGTGACTCACTATTCACAAAGTAACTGCTGAATGAAAAACAGTGACTGATTTTGACCTCATAATGCCACTGAATTTTGTCTTCACTGAAATCCAGTGACACATTAGTCTTAATTTAAAAAATAAGTGGCTGCGAGACATAAATTAAAAAAATACTATTAACCCTTTGGCGTCCAAACCGGCCTAAACCGGCCAGACTTCGTATCTTACTCTGTCTAACGGCAGACGATTTTACTCGTCAATGGGGAACCCATTGAAATCAATGGGTTAAACCACCACTACCGGTTATGATAAATTATTTCTGACTCCTGATCCACTAACTGGTCATTGATTAACCTGTGGCCCTCAGTTACCATCAATAGACCTTTTTATTGATGTCACCGATGGGCAGGTGCTTGCCCTCTGACATTGATTTCTTTGTAAATATTGGCAACTTTAAAGTCTCACATTTCCGAGAGCTTGTAACAGATTTTTTATTTCAGTGAAAAGCATTGAAAAGTGCATTGTTGGGTGACATCAGTAAAAAGGTTGATTATCTTTGACCCTTTCACTCTTAAGCTGTCATGACATCTTGCAGACATGTAATGAAAAGGATTCAACTGCATGTGCATGGTTATGTGCCATTTCCTTCTCATCTTTAAGTGAGTCACGTGTAGTATGTTCTACAGATGTCTTGTGAATGCCTACTGATAAGCCAAATTCCTGTACAATTTGATAGATGCCAGTAGTGGCTTGCAGACCTTGCTAATAAACTTCAGAGTTTTGTGTGGTCCCTGCCTCTGGATAATACTTTCACTGCATCGGTTTGAAATTT